>NW_023459150.1:19994-21410 GCF_013731165.1 Rhagoletis pomonella | reverse complement strand
TAAAAAGTAAATGAGTATAGGTGACCATCAGGGCAAGGTGCAGGAATAGTACTTTCAGGGATAGTAGTCTGTAGTTCTAGCTTTAATTTAAGCCTAAGTGGAAGGTTCTATCACCTTTTGTTTCATTACTAAAACTTCTCAAATATTTCAAAAAGCGCGACTTTTGACACTTTCACCACAATTTTCTCAAATATGGAGCTGATGAAAACTTTATACTTACGGATTCATAACCAGCACAAAAAAAGCCTAACATAGACAGCTTCAACATTTGGCGCATCAAAATCGGTGTTGCTCTGTGTTACCTACAGTAATTATATAAAGAGAAGCTCCTTCTTTTTATAAAAGGTGATCTCGCGAACGCCTGTACCGATTGTTTTAAATTTTGGTCACCTACTGCAGACTTTCGATATACTAAGGGAGCGTGGCATCACGCATACATATCGAATTTTTCATACCCTATATCTCTGGAAGTATTTGCGGTAGTGTCCTGGCAATTGGTATAGAGATTTCTGGCCTACTGGAAAAGGGACGTGGCGCTTTCCGAACATATTGAAACTTTTACCTATCTGTATATATACACCCAGAATACAGTGTTTTTTTCATAATACATTTTTTCGTTATTTTTTTATAGTTCATTTTGCATCAAATAGCACCAAATTGAGTATGCAGTTTTGTAGTTCACCCAATTTCAGTATCATAAAGTGCAAATTTTAAATGGCTATAAGTTACCGTTGATTTCAGGGAACTTTTTTCGCTGATGATGTTGCGCATTTTCTCCGTATAACGAATGCGTGATAGTTTATTGTATGGGAAAAACGCCCAAGACTGTCAGTATGTAAAAAACTTATTCTGGTGGCTTAACTCCCCCTAAACGATTTTAATGATAGTTTTTAGTGGCGCTGGAGCCGAGTTATAGCTAAAAACCATCGATTCGGAGGCACCAGGGATCAAAGTCACTTTACTCCCGTTAAATCAACCATCAGAACCATTGCGGTCCTTACTTTACGGTGGACCAATGATAGTCACCAGTTTAGAAATTGCTACCAACTATACTATACAGATTCAAGGACGATTCACTATCGCGCCGCAAGGACTTCTTCCCGGTATAACGCTTTGAACGTGAACGTAAATTGCTGGCGAAAACGTTGGACCAAATGTTTCAATAAAAAAATGAATTTTGGGCGGGACGAAGTTCGCCGGGTCTGCTAGTAATCATTATATTAAGATATATATTTCTCAAAATATGTCTCATAATAAAAGTCTTTGACGACTTAAAAATATTTATCTTGCTGATAATTATTTTGAAAAGACTTCTATTATATAAGTCTTGAAATAATAGTTATCGATGACTTAAAAAAATTTCTCACGCATAATTATTATCAAAAGACTTATAATTCTTACGAAAATTTTAATGAC
>NW_023459150.1:17568-19894 GCF_013731165.1 Rhagoletis pomonella | reverse complement strand
GTTACGGTCTTATCTGAATTTTTCGCCGTGGAGAACATTACTTTAAAATGATGTGTTTGTTGTAATTCATACCGTCATTGTGCATATAATTTGTTAGTTTAATTTTTTACTTATATACGGCTAACACCACCTTATTAAATACGCGTTGTTACTTGAAATTGTAAGAATAAACGGCTGTGCAACAAAAATTTTGTGTTGAATATAATAAAAATAAAGTGAAGCGAAATTGTTCGTGTTGAAAAATCATGTGTTGAGATAATTTATGTAAAAAAGTCATATGTTGAGTTAATGTGTTGAGTTGGTATGTGTTGAAATATCTTGTGTTATTTAGACCTGTTACCTTCATACGCACGCCGTAAAATTTCGGTTGATCCCATACAAGTTGTATGTGCATGAGAAATTTTTGACAATAAATGCGTTAATATTAGGTTAGCCTGTCAGTCTTGCTAGGTAAGCATTTGGCTTAATTAGTCGGTTGGCGTCTAGTGGTGTGTCGATACTTTTAAGTATTGATCGATACTCGGCACCGATTTAAAAAGTATCCGATACTCGGTACCGAAATATTTAAGTCTCACACACTCATCTAAACGATTTCACATTATTCTTTGAACCTGTAAGTAAAAAAATTTAAACTCAGTTTTCAAGCTCGGTAATGTAAAAAACAATAATAAATCATATTTGGATCCAGCGGAAAAATCTACATAATGGTGCCCACACTTGGAGGCGGGGTTCTGACAAAATATTTTATTTTTTTCACTTTTATTTTAACATAGTTTCATTAAACGGCAATAACGCAAATTTGTGTTATTTCCCAATTGAATGTGAAATAACACAAATTTGCTTTATTTCATTTCTCGTTGAGCAATAAGACCAACTTTTAAACTTAACAATTGAGTAATAAAGCAAAATAGTGCACATAGGTAGTCACCCAGTTACATTTGACAAAAAGTAGTACATGAACAAGTTAAATGGACGGATTTGTAAGTCTGCAATTTTAAAAGTGCCCAGGGTCGCGGCGGTCCGCGTTCGCGCGCCGCGTCGCGTTCGACGTCGCGCTCGCGTCCACCGCCCCCCCTCCGCTCCTTTCGGAATTATGCACTGCTGTAATTATAACCGTTTAGAAAACAGAATAATAATAAAATGACACTAGTTCACTTCTGAAACTGCTTTTTAATGTCCAAGTAATGGGAAATATTACGTATGGTGTTATTGCATGCACCCCACCCATGGTGGAATTATAACAGGTGAAGTATTATTAGAGTGAGAAGAAATATTTTGACACTGCCTTACTTGAAAACATGCCTATAAAGTGTGACTATAAGATAGCCGTATGTCATAAAATAAAGCGAGAAAGCTGTTTTGTTACTTCATCTGTTTATTGCGCAATTATATCCCACACGCTTGTACCGAGTATACGTTCAAATTTAGAAGTCTGAGAGTAGGTAAAATATTTCATATTTTTATATCACTATTTCGTACCACATGTTCGCTCCGTCTTCGTAAAGAAAATCCACAGGTCGGATATAGCAAGTGATGCAGATTTGCAGAATGCAGAGATTTCAACTGAAGATAAAAGTCCAAACAATATTCTCTGTGGTATACATATGCTGCGAACGGGAACGGCAGCATTGTTTTGTTCCATGCCACGGCGGAATTATACCAGGTGAAGTATTTAGAGCGAGAAGAAAGATTTTGGCACTGCCTTATATGAAAAATTACCTTTAAAATTTGTCTTGACGGCAGCCGAATATCAGAAGATAAAGCGAGAAAGCTGTTTTATTACTTCACCTGTTAATTGCGCCATGGTTCCATGCAAAGAGTTTAAAGTTTTCCAGCAATATTTTCTACATATTAAAAAGCATGCAGGCAAAATTCATACAAAAGCGCTATGTCCAATTTGCCGAGCAGTTATTAAAGACGACGCTTTCCCTACATTTTGTTAGACTTTTCATAAGTAAAAATACTTGTTTAATTGTATTTTTGGAATAAACAAAGTTCTTTTTCCTTCCGTCAGTAAACTGTTTTTGTTAAAAAACAAAAAAAAAGGTAGTCTCAATAAACAACTTTTGACGGCCTTGCCACTTTGATAATATTAAAACAATAAATCGGAGTATTTGCCTTCCCAAACAAACAAAGTAATAATATTTCAAATCAAAACCCATTATCAGTGCTTCGTATTTTTTTTACTTACGTAGCTCGCAATATTTTTATTAAAAATATATAAAATATAAAGCAGAGACCCAGAATAATAATTATTTTATTGTTGGATTTTTAAATAGGTCATTAAAATTTTCGTAAGAATTATAAGTCTTTTGATAATAATTAT
>NW_023459150.1:16230-17468 GCF_013731165.1 Rhagoletis pomonella | reverse complement strand
GCATTAGCGAAAAACGCATTACTTCAGAAAGTGCAAAAAATGAGCAGGTTTTTATTTCTTCTTTTGAAAGCTAAAAGCCTGTACTATTTAATAAAATAATAAAAAATAACCTATTTTTACATATATTTTTTATTCATTCCATTAAAGTTTAGCATTTTTTGAAATTTTGTTTAAAAAAATCGTTTTTTTTTGGAACACCGCAGGGACACCCTGTGTTTAATTTTATCCCAAAATTTATATATATGTGGAAACAAGAAATGTCGAACCAACATTTATTTTAAAGAATATATTTTTGACATTTTTTTCTGTGAAGAGCTTACGCCTGGCTATGCTTTTATTAAAATTCTTAGTATAAATTTGTCGACTTTAGTGGCTTCCTGGCGGCATAAAGTTATTATTTTAGGGAAATGTCTGTTTAATTCTTTTTAGTGGATAAATTGTCTTTACAGAAATACCAAACAAGGTAGCTTTTTGGCTGGGTTAACATATAGAATATTTTTTGTGATAGGTGGACCAGATACCGATCTATTCAAAAAATCTTATTTATGGTCCGATTTGCTTGAAATTCGATACCAGTATTATCGATATGCGTAGAATAGAATCGAGTTATTGGTTTACAGTTCGAGAGGTGTTTGAAGTCGGCGCAAACATGCGCGTATTGGCTATTTAACAATACTTATTACACAGGCCAACAAAAATGGGAAAAATTTGATGCAACAAATGTTAACGCTATTTTGCCGAATTTTTTTGTGCTGATTACGAATCCGTAAGCACAAGGTTTCCATCAGCTCCAGATTTTAAGAAAAACGAGGTCAAAGTGTCAAAAAATCGCTTTTTTTCAATATTTGAGAAGCTCTAGCAAATAAACAAAAAGCAATAGAACCTTTCACTTAGACCTAAATTAAAGCTAGAACTCTCGAATACTATCCTTGCAAATTCCTGTACCTTTGCTTGATGGTCACTTATAGTCATTTGTTGAACAGGAATAACTGATTTTGGGAAGTTTGAGTACCTACCGTAATTAAGCAAAAGGTGATAGAACCTTCCACTTAGGCTTAAATTAAGCCTTGGACTTCTGACTTCAATCCCTGAAAATACCATTTTTACACCTTGACCCTAAGGTCACCTAAAGTCATTTATTGAACAGCTAACACTGATTTTTACACATTTTTTCAACTGCATAATTTTCCGGTTTTTTTTTATTGTTGGACGGTAAAAAGTAAATGAGTATAGGTGAC
>NW_023459150.1:14931-16130 GCF_013731165.1 Rhagoletis pomonella | reverse complement strand
GTGGGCGTGGTTATTGTCCGATTTTTAAATTTTCGGCCATTTAGTATTCTGTACCAAGGCCAACAACTGTGCCAAGTTTTAAGAAATTGGTGCAGCGGTTACCAAGATATACACATGTAACCATAAGTGGGCGTGGCTACACGCATTTTCCAAAAATTTATAATATTCTTATTTTTCGTCTAAAAATTGTTGTAAATATCAATTTTGAGTGAATAATCTTCAGTAGTTACTAAAATATCGCAGTTTTCGTATTTCTGGAAATTACCGTTATATGGGAAGTGGGCGTGGTTACAGTCCGATTTCGCCCATTTTCAATACCAACCTACCTTGGATTAACGGAAACCTGCATACCAAATTTCGTTGAGATATCTATCTCAATTGTTGCTCGAGTTATCGTGTACAAGGACGGACGGACAGACGGACAGACGGACGGACAGACAGACATGGCTTAATCGACTTCTCTATTCATTCTGGGCGTTTATGTATACATTTGTCTATATCTATCTAGATTCGTTTTGGCTGTTACAAACAACCGTTATGTGAACAAAGTTAATATACCCTTGTGCACAAGTGCGCTCGGGTATAAAAATGGGGTGAAAAATGTATAGTAATTCATCAATTGAGAACGGTTGGGCCGATTTGGCTAATTTTTTTTTCAGTTGATCGTAATTGCCAGGAGAAGGTTTTTACGAAAGAAAATTTTGGGAAAACCCTCCGGTGGACCAGGGACCGATCTATTCGAAAAAATCGTATTTATGGTCCGATTTGCTTAAAATTTGGTACGTAGGTAGCTTTTTGCCTAGATTAGCACATAGGATGCTTTTTTCCGGGAAGTGGACCAGGGACTGATCTATTCGAAAAAATCGTATTTATGGTCCGATTGCTTAAAATTTGGCACCTAAGTAGCACATAGGATGCTTTTTTCCGGGAAGTGGATCAGGGACCGATCTATTCGAAAAAATCGTATTTATCGTCCGATTTGCTTAAAATTTGGTGCGTAGGTAGGCTTTTGCCCAGATAAGCATATAGGATATTTTTTTTTGGGAAGTGGACCAGCGACCGATCTATTCGAAAAAATCGTAGTTATGGCCCGATTTGCTTAAAATTTGGTGCATAGGTAGGGTTTTGCCCAGATTAGCATATAGGATTTTTTTTTCCGGTAAGTGGACCAGGGACCGATCTATTCGAAAAAATCGTAT
>NW_023459150.1:14189-14831 GCF_013731165.1 Rhagoletis pomonella | reverse complement strand
CGAAAAAATCGTATTTATGGTCCGATTTGCTTAAAATTTGGCACCTAAGTAGCACATAGGATGCTTTTTTCCGGGAAGTGGATCAGGGACCGATCTATTCGAAAAAATCGTATTTATCGTCCGATTTGCTTAAAATTTGGTGCGTAGGTAGGCTTTTGCCCAGATTAGCATATAGGAAATTTTTTTCCGGGAAGTGGACCAGGGACCGATCTATTCGAAAAAATCGTATATATGGTTCGATTTGCTTGAAATTTGTAACGTGGGTAGCTTTTTGCCAGGGTTAACATGCAGAATACTTTTTTCCGGGAAGTGGACCAGGGACCGATCTATTCGAAACTATTTTATTTATGGTTCGATGTGCTTGAAATTGAGTACGTAGGTAGCTTTTTGCCTAGACTAACACATAGAATACTTTTTTTCGGGAAGTGGACCAGGGACCCATCTATTCGAAAAAATCGTATTTATCGTCCGATTTGCTTAAAATTTGGTGCGTAGGTAGGCTTTTGCCCAGATAAGCATATAGGATATTTTTTTCCGGGAAGTGGACCAGGGACCGATCTATTCGAAAAAATCGTTGTTATGGCCCGATTTGCTTAAAATTTGGTGCATAGGTAGGGTTTTGCCCAGATTAGCATATAGGAT
>NW_023459150.1:13676-14089 GCF_013731165.1 Rhagoletis pomonella | reverse complement strand
TAGTTAGCTTTTTGCCTAGATTAGCATATAAGATTCTTTTTTTCCGGGTAGTTTCACTTCTTCTTCTTATCCGCCATGCTAGATATCTTACAGAAAACGTGTTTCGTATTTTTTTTTGTACCAACTTTTTCAAAAAAAGTCCAGCTTTTAACGTTGGAAAAATAACACAAAGGAAAGCCAAACATATAAGTAGAGAATTTGTCTAATATTTTTAAAGCATTTTCTTTATAACTGCTGCTTCCGTGGATATTGCAACACACGGAATAGATGTAATAATGCAGCTATAGGAGCCACCTCATACCACAGAATTTATCGGCCGCCTATTTAAATAGTAGGGCTCGCTTGAAATATGTACATGAAGATGTATGGAGGTGCGCACACTACATCAACTTAATCGCCCCGACCAATTAGTT
>NW_023459150.1:2330-13576 GCF_013731165.1 Rhagoletis pomonella | reverse complement strand
ACTATTGCTGCCTTGGGCACTGCTGTTCTCTTGGACTAATTCCTGCGGATCTATAAATATACACTGACTTAATTGTTTATATTAGGTGACAGGTAATAAGGTCAATGGAAATCAGGTCAATTGACTTTATTTCCCACCCTGGTGCGTAACGTGACGTGGTGTGCGCGCTGGTCGCGCGGGGTATGCGGGGCTCGTGCGCGAGCGCGGCGCGTGCGGTGTGGCGCGCTGACGCGGGCCGCCGCGAAGCTAAACAAATTTAATGTTTGAAAGAGAAATAATGTCAATGGATTTTATTTCGTTTTTAAAAAGATAATAATGTCAATTGACTTTATTTCGCACCAGGGTGGGAAATAAAGTCAATTGACTTTATTTCCATTGACCTTATTACCTGTCACCGTATATTATGGTACCCAAAATGGCGTTTCTTCTGGGGCCTTTGACTAACTGGTATCCTGTGTTACAAATGAGGATAGAGTCCGCTTGAATTACGAGCTCTATCGGACTGGAGATCCTACCTCCTTAGAGTTTTATTAACAAATTGCATTGCTATGGCTAAATTTTGTGGATAACACAGCAAGGAGGTTAAAATTACACAAAAAACGCCGAGACACGTAAAATTAATTTTGGGTAGTAGGTTACGGATCTGTTTACCGTATTTTAAGATAAGGTCATTTAGTCGATATATTTATTATTAAGTTTGCATTGCAAATGAATAAAATTCAAACTTTAACATGGAAAAAGTTACTCATACGCCATGTATGAGTACGGTCATGTACGATATGGCGTAGGAGTAACATTATTTCCTGCTAGTATTTCATACAAAAAACAAGTAAGAGTAGCGCTGTCTTCGGCTATGCCGAAGGCTTCATACCTTTCATGAACATCTAAAAACTTTACTTTAACAGATTACTGAGATAGTGGAGTTACATATATAAAAAATCTTATCTAAACAATCAGAGGTATGGAAGATATACCTTATATAGCACCAATCAAAGTGATTTTCACTGCTGTGTGATCGGTATGTAAACCGGTAACACAATTTAATAGGTTCAGCTTCCTACATAAAGGAGATATATCGCAAAAACTGGTATCTGAACAATCAGTGGTATAAGAGATAAAGCTTATACAGCATAGATTTTGTCAATTTTCTCAGTAGACTTTGTATTATTATTTATAAAATATCTTACGAAATTTATCGGTTTTAGCTGTTCAAATAAAGGAGTTTTACAGTAAAATCCCATATCTGAACAATCAGATGTATGGAAGATATATGTTGTAGTCACCCGATCCTTGTTATATTCACTGACCTCATATCTGAACAATCAGTTGTATGGGGGCTGCAGGTTATAGTGACCCGATCTTCGTTATTTTCACTGTAAGTCTTCTGCTGATAATGAGTGAAAACAGCGCGAAATTTCATGGTCCTAGCTAAATAAATGGATGAATTATAGCGAAAAATCTCATATCTGAACAATCAGTTGTATGGGAGCTATAGATTATAGTTATCCGATCTTTTTAATTTTCACTGTAAGTTTTCTGTTGATAATTATTGAAAACAGTGCGGAATTTCCTGTTCCCAGCTTTATAAATGGAGGAGTTATAACGGAAAATTTTATATCTGAACAATCAGTTGTATGGGAGCTATAGGTTATAGTGACCCGATCTTTGTAATTTTCACTGTAAGCATTCTGTTGATAATGGGTGCAAGTGCTGCAAAATTTCATGTTCGTAGCGGCATAAATGGAGAAGTTATAACGAAAAATCTCATATCTGAACAATCAGTTGTATGGAGGCAACATATAAGTTACAGTGATCCGATCTTTGTTAATTTTACTGTAAACTATCTGTTGATAATGAGTGAAAATAGTGCGAAATATCATGTATCTAGCTGCATATATTTAGAAGTTATAACAAAGAATCTCATATCTGAACAATCAGTTGTATGGGAGCTATATGTAAAAGTGACCCGATCTTTGTTATTTTCACTGTAAGAATTCTGTTGGTAATCGTTAGAAGTATTGCAAAATTTCATGTTCCTAGCTGCAAAAATCGAGGAGTCATAACGAAAATTCACATAACTGAACAATCAGTTGAATGGGAGATATATGTTATAGTGACCCGATCTTTGTTATTTTCACATGTGTCTGTTGACAATGAGTGACAACGGTGAGAATTTTCATGTTCTTAGCTGCATAAATGGAGAAGTTATGGCAAAAAATCTCATATCTGAACAATCAGTTGTATGGACGCTATAGGTTATAGCAACCCGATCAGCGCCATTTTCTCTGAAAGTATTCTTTTGATAATGGTGACAACAGTTCAAAATTTTATGTAACTAGCTACTTAAATGGAGGAGTTATAACGAAAAATCTTATATCTGAACAATCAGTAGTACGGGTGCTATAGGTTATACTGACCCGATCTTTGTAATTTTCACTCTAAGTTCTCTGTTGATAGTGGGTGGAAGTATTGCAAAATTTCATGTGCTTAGCTGCATAAATGGAGAAGTTATAACGAAAAATCTCATATCTGAACAATCAGTTGTATGGGAGCTATATGTTATAGTGGTCCGATTCTTCCGGTTCCGACAAATGATTAATACATTATAAGAATACAACCACCTACCAAATTTCATCCGGATATCTCGAAAACTGAGAGACTAGATTGCATACAAACAGACGGACAGACAGACAGACAGATAGACAGACAGACGGACACACGGACATGGCTAAATCGACTCAGCTCGACGTTGTGATCATTTAAGTATACATTTTAATGGGTCTATCTCCTCTTATTCTGGTACTTACAAACATCGGACCAAAGTTATAATACCATTTCATGCTCACTTAACCCTTGCAAACTTGTTTATTTATCCATCGATTTTCATCGTTAGTAGTGTTTTAAGCCGCAAAGCAAGCAGATATTGCCTAGTCTATACTAATATATATTTTGAAAGTCGTTTTTTTTCTGTTCGAAATGCTCGAGAAACGCCGTACCGATTTTTTTGAAATTTCGAAATCTACTGCAGAGTTTCCAAGGATGTTTATAGGCTAAAAAAAGTTTCGATATCGAAAGGGGGCGTGGCACCCCCCATGCAAACCGAATTTTTCAAACTGCATATATTTGTGGTAGAGGACTAGAACTGGGTATGGAGATATACAGGGTGTCCCAGAAGTAACCTGCCAATCTTTAGGGGACGGTAGGTGGGGGGTGAGCTCTCTGATAAACAAAAAATTTTCAGGTAAAAGTGTTACCGTTTTTGAAATATTTAAATTTTTTTGAATTAAAAAAAAAATCCTGCCTTTTCATGTATTTTCTTTAACTGCATCTGCAAACCAGGCTATACTTAGTAAATTTGTTATGTAAACTACTTCCAGATAGTTACTTCTCTATACCCAAATGCAATGTAGTTAAAATATATTAAAAACCCATCATAACATTATGACTATTTTGGGATTTTTAACTTTTTGATATTTTCTTCCCCAACTTTGACTATCTCTGGTGAAAAAATGTACTGAGCTATAACTTTCTTCTTCTTCTTCTTCTTCTTATTTGGCCCTGTAACCGCCTAAGCGATTTTGGCCGAGTCCAAAACAGCACGCCAGTCATTTCTCTTCTGTGCTAACTGACGCCAATTGAAAATGCCAAGTGAAGCCAAGTCCTTCTCCACCTGGTCTTTCCAACGCAGAGGAGGCCTTCCTCTTCCTCTGTTCCCAGCATCGCGGCCCGCGTTGAATATTTTCAGAGCAGGAGCGTTTCTGTCCATCCGAACGACATGGCCAAGCCAGCGGAGCCGCTGAATTTTAATTCGCTGCACTATGTCTATATCGTTGTAAAGCTCATACAGCTCATCGTTAAATCGTCTGCGATATTCGCCATCACCAACGCGTAAAGGTCCGTAAATCTTTTGCAGAATCTTTCTCTCGAAAACTCCAAGAGCCGCCTCATCAGATGCTTTCATTGTCCATGCTTCCGCGCCATACACCAGCACAGGCACGATGAGTGACTTATAGAGTGTGATCTTTGTACGACGAGAGAGGACTTTACTTCTCAATTGCCTACTCAGCCCAAAGTAGCACTTGTTGGCAAGAGTGATTCTCCGTTGGATTTCAAGGCTGACATTATTATTGGTGTTAATGCTGGTTCCCAAATAAACGAAGTCGTCTACTTTTTCAAACTTGTAACTGTCAACAGTGACGTGGGTGCCAAGACGCGTATGCTCTGACTGTTTGTGTGCTGACAGGAGATACTTCGTGTTGTCCTCGTTCACCACCAGACCCATTCGCTTTGCTTCTCTATCCAATCCCGAGAAGGCAGAACAGACGTAGCCCTTGTTTTTACCGATAATATCGATGTCGTCGGCATACGCCAGCAATTGTACGCTCTTATAAAGTATTGTGCCTGAGCGGTTCAGTTCTGCGGCTCTTATTATTTTCTCCAACATAAGATTAAAGAAATCACACGAAAGGGGGTCCCCTTGTCTGAAACCTCGTTTGATATCAAACGGCTCGGAGAGGTCCTTCCCTATTCTGACGGAGCTGGTGGTATTGCTCAACGTCATTTTACACAGCCGTATTAGTTTCGCGGGGATACCAAATTCAGACATCGCGGCATAAAGGCAACTTCTCTTCGTGCTGTCGAAAGCGGCTTTGAAATCGACAAATAGATGGTGTGTGTCGATCCTATTCTCGCGGGTCTTTTCCAAGATTTGGCGTATTGTGAATACCTGATCTATGGTGGATTTTCCAGGCCTAAAGCCACACTGATAAGGTCCAATCAGCTCGTTGACGGTGGGCTTCAGTCTTTCGCACAATACGCTCGATAAGACCTTGTAACCTATGCTTAGAAGGCTAATTCCGCGGTAGTTGGCGCGTATGGCGGGGTCGCCTTTCTTGTGGATTGGGCAGAGCACACTTAAATTCCAGTCGTCGGGCATGCGTTCATCTGACCATATTCTGCATACGAGCTGATGCATGCACCTCATCAGCTCCTCGCCGCCGTACTTGAATAGCTCGGCTGGCAGGCCGTCAGCTCCAGCAGCTTTGTTGTTTTTCAGCCGCGTAATCGCTATTCGTACCTCGTCATAGTCAGGCGGTGGGACAGCTACTCCATCATCATCGACTGGGGACTCGGGTTCGTCTTCCTCACTACTTTCAGCGCTGCTACCATTCAGTAGGTTATAAAAGTGTTCCCTCCACAATTTAAGTATATTCTGGACATCGGTCACTAGGTCGCCATTGTTGTTCTTACAGGAGTTCGCCCCGGTCTTGAAACCTTCCGTAAGTCGCCTAACCCTCTGGTAGAATTTTCGGGCGTTCTTCCTGTCGGCCAGCATCTCAAGCTCTTCGCACTCACGTATTTCGGCCTCTCTCTTCTTATTGCGGCAAATACGTCTCGCTTCCTTCTTCAGTTCCCTATAACGGTCCCACATGGCTCGCGTTGCACCCGATCGCAGCGTGGCCCTGTAGGCGGCATCTTTTTCTCTGCGGCTTCTTGACATTCCTCATCGTACCAGTTGTTCTTTCGGGCTCGCTGAAATCCAACTACTTCTTCGGCGGCGGTACTTAATGATCGGGAAATGTGGTTCCACTGCTCGCGTACGTCGGATTGTTGAAGAGTGCTCTCAGAGAGCAGGTGTGTGAGTCGAGTGGCGAATAAATTGGCCGTCTGTTGTGATTGCAGCTTTTCGACGTTAAGCTTTCCTTGCATTGTTGGGCGCACATTTTTTGCTGCACAGAGGCGGGTGCGTATCTTGGCTACAACAAGATAGTGGTCCGAGTCGATGTTTGGCCCTCGGAGTGTACGTACGTCCAAAACGCTTGAAGCATGCCTTCCGTCTATCACAACATGATCGATTTGGTTTCTCGTTTTTCGATCTGGAGACAGCCATGTAGCTTGGTGGATGTTCTTATGCTGGAACCTAGTACTACATATTACCATATTTCGGGCCCCGGCGAAGTCGATCAGCCTCAGTCCGTTATCGGACGTTTCGTCGTGGAGGCTGAATTTTCCGACAGTGGCGCTATAACTTTACATTACATAAAAAAATGCTCATTTAATAGATATTTCAGAAAGGTGCCACTCTTACTATTTCGAATAGAAAAATACAGTTGTAGCCGCTTTTGTGGGTAAAGGACTGAGACAAGCTAGAATGTATTTAATAGATTTAAATTTAAGTTGCTCTTATTACTGACCAATGACATGCTAACTAGTACAAAGGTACATTATTACTTGTTCCTGACATTATTTTGTGTTACCTAACGGAAATAATGAAAGTGGATTTTGTGAAATTGGATCCTTCGAACATTGTGTTATTAATACTATGACAAAGAACAGGCAGTATACGTCGCATGCATATGCGGATATTCACCTAATTTACGGTGAAGCTTGCTGCAATACCAGAGCTTCGCAAAGAATCTATGCAGACAAAAATCCCCAATCGTCGGCATCCGGGCCGTGAAGTATTCGCCCGGACCCATAGAGAAATATATGAAGGTAAGTGATTTTTACACCTTTCTTGTTTGCTTGCTTGTAAACTATAATTTTTTTAAAGTTCGCATACCTGGAAGGCGTGGCGGCGAAACAAAACGTTCTGCATCGGTAGATGTTGAAGTTGTGTTAGAGGAAGTGGAACTAGGTCCATCGACTTCAGTGATAATGATGGAAAGACGGACGGGAATACCAAAAACTACAGTTCACAAAGCTTTAAAAGACCATTGATTTCATCTCTACCACATTCAACGTGTTCAGACTCTACAAGAAAGATATTACCTGTCGAGGGTTAGATTTTGCCGTGAAATGTTGCGAATGCATGAATCAGACCCCAACTTTTTTAATAAAATAATTTGGAGCGATGAATCACCATGTAAACGTGATGGTTATTTTAATTTACATAACCTTTACAGTTGGCAGAAAGAAAATCCTCACGAAATGAGAGAAGGTCGTTCGCAGTACCGGTACAAAATAATTTTATGGTGCGGTATTTTTAATTGTCAGATATTGAGACCTGTGGAACTGTCGCCAACGCTCAATTCTCGCAGTTATTTAGAGTTCCTTCAGGAACGGCTTCCAACTCTTTTAGAAGATGTACCCTTAAACCTGCGGCGAAGACTATGGCTGCAAAATGACGGGTGCCCTGCTCACTACGGGCGCGAAGTAAGAGCTCATTAAGACAAATCTTATCCTCGCCGATGGATTGGACGATACGGGCCAATCACGTGGCCGGCTCCATCGCCAGACCTGAATCCATTAGATTATTTCTACTGGGGCTGTCTTAAGGAAAAAAAATTATTCAAAAACAATTCAAAACGAAGAGCATTTGCGGGAACAAATAAATGGAGCTGCTGCTGAGATAGCCCAATTGAGTTTAAAATCTTAAAAGGTGCCGAGCTTGTATTAGAGTAGAAGGTTGCCAATTTGAGCATATTTTATCAATAAATGAATAATTTTTTCTTCAAACAACTCATGTATATTTTATTTCACGTGAACCCATCCTTCACAAAAAATATTGATAGATATAGCCCTTGTTATAGACTCTAGTCCGAATTCCGGTAAGTAACCTAAAGTACTGTCAGGAGCAGGTAATAATATACCTTTGTACTATTTAGCATGCCATTGGTCGGTAACAAGAGCAACTTAAATTTAAATCTATTATATACATTCTAGCGTGTATCAGTCCTTTACCCACAAAAGCGGCTATAACGTTTTTTTTTATTCGAAACAGTAATAGTGGCCCCTTTCTGAAATCTTTATTAAATGAGCAATTTTTTTATGTAATATAAAGTTATAGCTCAGTACATATTTTTTCACCAGAGATAGTCCAAGATGGGGAAGAAAATATCAAAAAGTTAAAAATCCCAAAATAGTCCTCATTTTATGATGGGTCTTTAATATATTTTAACTACATTGCATTTGAGTATGGAGAAGTAACTATCTGGAAGTATTTTACATAAAAAAATTACTAAGTATAGCCTGGTTTGTAGATGCAGTTAAAGAAAATACATGAAAAGGCACGATTTTTTTTTTAATTCAAAAAAATTTAAATATTTCAAAAGCGGTAACACTTTAATCCTGAAATTTGTTTGTTTATCAGAGAGCTTACCGAGAGTTTAACGAAATTTGTTGTATGGTAAACTCCGAGTTTAAGAGGAGAGTTTAGCGTTAAACTACAAAATGGCCCTTGAACTGGAGTTTGTGGCTCAAAAAGAACGTAATATTGGAGTTTGTGGCTCAAAGAGAACGTAATATTACTTTAAGATAGTTGATAATCCTATTGAAAATATTTCCAAATCAAGATTTCTCAAATACCTTTCGTTTTGTACCTATACTGTAATATTTCATTTATTTTGTCAATTTAATTGAGTTAAATTTGCAAACAGGTGACAAGCCTCTTCGAAAATAGTTTTGACTGTATGCCTTCTTAAAATTCTCTAGTTTGACACCCTCTTTGCAATGTTTCCTTTATTTTATCAATTTAACTGAGTTGAAATTTTCAAATAGGTGGCCACACTCCTAAAGAGTATCTCCAATGGTTATCTTTTTTGAACTTCTTAAATTTGATAACCGCATTGCAATAGTTAATTTATTTTATCAGTTTAATGTACTTAAAATTTTCAAATAAGTGGCAACCCTCCAAATTTTTGTATCGTTAATGATTCCTGTATTATACCGAACAATTAAAAGAATAAAATTTCAAATCAGTTCAGCCGTTCTCGAGTTTTGAGGCCTCGTACAAACGAACACAACTTTTTTATATATCGTAGTTTAAAGTACAAAACCGCGTATCTACAAAATGCAAACCACGTATCAAGATAATGCAAAACCGCGTACGTGAATTATGTAAATTATCTTATAGAGAGGAAAAGCACTCATATTTCAAAATGATTCTCTTTTTTATAAAGCAATCGCATACCTGACCAGTATATTTCAGGACGATTGAGCCACGGTTTTGTACTTTAAACGACGATATACTCTTTATGTATAGATATAGATAGAAGATGTCCAATGTGTGCTTTCGATTTTAATCTTTCACCACAACAAAAATTCCACATTTTACATTCGTGAATGAACTTTCGGTTTCTCGATTACTTTTATAATTCGTTTAAGTAATTGAAAAAACTAAAGCACTTTTGCAACTCCAGGTAATGGAATAAAAAAAAATCAATTACATTTTCAATTCCTTTCAAAGGAATTGGAAAAAAATTACGTTACTAGCACGTAATTTATTCCAATTACAATATGAAATTCCTTGTAATGGAATGAAAAAAAGCAGTAACATTTGAAATTACTTTAAGGAATTTAGAAAGTAATCGATTCCTTTCCTGTGGACTGAAGGTATTGATTCCTAATTACAATTCCTTGTAATTTGTAATTGGGAGTAATTTAATTCCTAAAGGAATCATTACGACCCAGCTCTGTACGTACATCAGAAGTCATGTTTGTATTACGTAAATATAGATAAAAAGAGATCAATTACAAACTTATGGCGTTTTCTTTTTTATTTAAAACTTTTGCCTTACATTGTAATATTTGCACTAGGTTACTTTTCGTCCTAAAAAATGGCTATATTAGCATAATGTATTTTGCTTAGTCGGAGGGCAATATTTTGAGAAATGAGCACATGAAGCTGTGAAAGGGCTGAAGAAAACAGGCCAACATTATTTCGAAAAAAGAAAACGCCATTCATTTATATCGAGACAAGCCGGTCGCTTTTTAAGTTTTTTACAATTGAAATAGTAGAATTGTATTCTGATGTCTATATATTCCAACCCCTGTTTTTACTGTCATACTCACCCTCTCACATGCCTGTCTCAGAGCAATAATAAGGAACAATAAGTATGTTGGCACCATGATACAATTATTCACAGGCATTGTCTTCCCATAGAGTTTTGCTTCACATTGATATTCGTGCTCTTTTATTCTCATTCGTTATTTTCTAAGTGTTGCGAGTAAAACTTCGTACTTAAATTTAAGCCATTCATAACAAAAATTTTATAAAGAAAGTCCTCGCTACATCCTTCTTTGGAAAAAACTAAGTGATCCAAATATTAAATAGGACGCGAGATTTTAGCAAGTGTTGGCTATTTTTATTTAGTTTTTTTTTATGTCTATTATTTTTTTATGAAAATATAGCTGATTACTCAACAAATACCATATAAGTATCAATTTTAGACGTTGTCCAAACCTTCACAAACTTTTAACTTTTAATCAGCATATTTACAAAATGGTATGTATGCAGTTTTGTAGTCCATTAAAATTTAGTATAATATGGTAAAAATTTTAAGTAGCTAAGACTTGCCGCTGATTTTTGTAAATTTTTGAACTGAAACTTCTTTAGCGGCGGTTGGTTGGTTGGGAGTAAATTGGAACATTCAACGGAAATGGTGCAACGGAAATGATGCAAGGGAAGTGGTGCAACGTAAATGGTGCAACGGAAATGGGGCAACGGAGTGGTGCAACGGAAATGATGCAACGGAAATGGTTGGGGCTGAATCAAGTGTGTCTTGTGTGTATGCATATGGTATACAACTAATAAAAGGTTAAAGAACAACACTTAGAAAAAGACCAATAAAATAATGAAAGTACAGGTGAGTACATACATACATAGATAAAGAAAAGGATAAAGACAAAGTTAAAAATAGAAACAAAAACAAAGATGCGTAGAGATAAAGGCAAAAATGAAGACCAAGGTAAATTTAAACACTTTACTTATATACATATATAAGGGCAAAGGTGAAGGGGAATATGCAGATGAAGAAAATGATAAACATTAAAGTAAAGACAAAGAGGAGGATGAGGATACCGATAAAAGTAAAGATGAAGATAGGGGAAGAAAGATTAAAATAAAGTTAATTAAAGAGGAAAGGATATAGAGAGAGACACAGAGACACAAACTGGCAACTAGTTTGGAAATTTAGAGATTTTTGGGATTCACGGGACTTGTCGATAAAATAGTCGACATTTTTATCGGTTTTGTTATCGATTTCGTTATCGATATTTATAGATTTTGTTACCGATTTTGTAATCGATATTTATCGATTTTGCTATTGATATTTATCGATTTTGTTATCGATATTTATCGATTTTGTTGTCGACATTTATCGATTTTGCTATCGATGTTTATCGATTTTCTTAACGATGTTTATCGATTTTGTTATGGATATTAATCGATTTTGTTATCGATATTTATCGATTTTGTTATCGATATTTATCGACTTTTTTTATCGATATTTATCGATTTTAATATC
>NW_023459150.1:0-2230 GCF_013731165.1 Rhagoletis pomonella | reverse complement strand
GTTCTTGAAATTCTCCAGTTGTGCGGCATTTCATAGCACGGTTATTCGCAAAGCGAAATAAATTTTTTCCTCTTCACTCCCTGGCGGCAACAATGACCCGGTTCTATAGTGAATGTAGAAGCTTTACAGTATAGTAGGTGGCAATTTCAAAATGGGTGCGAATCATCGTTCTACAGAAATGCAATGTACATATACTTATTTTGGACGAAATACGTTAAAAGTTTGAACGCATAATAATATTGGAAAATCACATCCATTGGGCCAATTGCAGGAGCGTTCGATATACTCAATGGTGCAACAGGTCGATTTAATCTGACCTTCACGGCCCCTTTTCTCAATTGGCTATTTTTAGTAATAGCTCGACTTCAGCACCTCTTGGCAGCACGTTTTTGCAATAGTATTGCATACATATTTAAAACATTAGCCAAATCTTATCATAAATAAGATTTTTAGTAATAACTCAACTACAACGCCAACTGTCGGATTAAATTGTGAAACTAAACCATCCAGAGACCCACTCAAATACACAAAAAGTTTTGTTAAAATCCGTACAACCATTTAGGAGGATTTCACTCCCAAACACACCTACAGAAGAATAAAAAAATTCATTCAAAGATAGCTAAAGGTCGGTACGTTTGTAGGCCTCACACCCCTTTTCAAATAGCCCAAATTGTCGCCATGAGTATTGGCTTGATTTCAACTATATACATATCTCCATACGAAGTTCCAGTACTGTACCATGAATACTTTCAGAGATATGCAGTATAAAAATTCGATTTATATGGGAGGTGCCACGCCCCCCTTTCCAACAGCTGCTCTCTTTCTTCATGAATATGCGATTGATTTCCTATATCTCCATACCAAGTTCCAGAACTCTACCATGAACACTTCCAAAGATAGGCAGTATGAAAAATTCGGTTTGTATGGGAGATGTCACACCCCTTTTTACAATAGCTAAAATTTTTCTCCAACGGTATGCGATTGATTTCGTATATCTCCATACCAATTTCCAAAACTCTACCATGCACACTTTCAGAGATATGTAGCATGAGAAATTCAGTTTGTATGGGAAGTGCCACGCCCCCTTTACATATAGATTTTTTTCAGCCTAAAGCCATCCTTGGGACACGTGCGGCAGGTGGCAGTTTCAAAAAAATCAGTTCAGGCGCTCTCGAGCCTTGCGAAAACTAACAAACGGCCTTCTAAATATATATTAGTTGAGATATATTATATATTATAATTATATTTTGACAGTATCCGTTGTTTCTGATTGGCGCAAAAAAATCTTGCCTAGTGACGAAATCGCCCCTTGATATGGTCATTACTTAAAGCTATTTATATTCGAAATTGCATGAAAATTGGAAAACAGGAATCTATAAGCTTATCCAGGCAAAAAGCTACCTACGTACCGAATTTTAGGCAAATCGGACCATAAATAAGATTACTTCGAACAGATCGGTCCCTGGTCCACTTCTCGGACAAAGTGGATCATATATGCTAATATATGCTAAAAAGCTACCTACGTATCGAATTTTAAGCAAATCGGACCGTAAGTACGATTTTTTGGAATAGATCGGTCCCTGGTCCACTTCTCCAAAAAAATTGATCATATATGCTAATGCATGCTAAAAAGCTACCTGCGCACCGAATTTTAAGCAAATCGGACCGTAAATTCGATTTTTTCGAATAGATCGGTCCCTGGACCACTTCCCGGAAAAAATGGGTCATATATGCTAATATATGCTAAAAAGCTACTTGCGTACTAAATTTTAAGCAAATCGGACCATAATAAGATTTTTTCGAATAGACCGGTCCCTGGTCCACCTACCCGAAAAAAAGTAAAATTTGTTTAGCCTAAAACATGGTGGTTACCGAAAGCTATTTGTATACAAAATTTCATGAAAATCGGACCAGCCGTTCGCGAGATTACCTGTTACAAAAAAAAGGGACTTCTCTTTATATAATTAGTATAGATATATGTAGATAACCAGTAAAATAAGTTATCTCGAATCTTGACAATTTTTGGTAATTTTTGACAAAACACTCTATTTCTCTGTTCCATACCAATATTTCAATCATTAACTAGTATTTTAAAGTGTCATTTTAATAAACATTAAATATAATATAATATTATAATATATTATTATATATATATAATATATTATATATAATATAATATTAAAAATTTATATACTTCAAAGCGTTTATAAAAGTATATTTACATATATGC
>NW_023459149.1:67276-72973 GCF_013731165.1 Rhagoletis pomonella | reverse complement strand
AAAAATAAAAGTTTTCATTAAAGTAAATAAAATTCATTAACTTTGCACATTTCAGTCTTTTCTTTTTAATATTTTATACAAGTAATATTTAACGCTTAAGTTTGAATTTTGGATGAGAATAAAATAAATAAATCATTCATGCAGTTATTAAATATATATATACATTAGGGCGGGTCGAAAATCGAATTTTATCCAAATCCCTTGGTAATAGTTAAAATATATTGTATCTTGAAGTCATCAACAAGCCTGAAAAATATTAGTATTTTATTTTAATTGTAAGAGCCCGCGCATCGACCGCCAATTGACCCACAGCACACTAGTCGAATAAGCCCAATTCTTGTTAAAAATTCTGGGTTCAGCAAAAAGGTTTGGTGCATATTGTTAGATAATGAATCCGTTAACGCAAAAGATAAAGTCAAATATCATTACTCGCAGCCCTTTAGCTTATCGTCAATCTCAAAGTTATCTTTTTTCAATAAGTTTTTAATTGTTCTCTTTATAATTGCACTGGCCTATAAT
Organism: Rhagoletis pomonella; assembly: GCF_013731165.1. NCBI lineage: Eukaryota > Metazoa > Arthropoda > Insecta > Diptera > Tephritidae > Rhagoletis > Rhagoletis pomonella. Next base: position 72,454 of record NW_023459149.1, on the reverse strand, counting down.
CAAAAGATGTAAAGAACAGCATTAATATTGCTGGCGTGCATTTAGGTCGCTGGTTCTAAATATTCTAATCATTTTTTAATATTAGCTATAGTTTGCGAATTTTTGCAAATTTAGGAACAATTTCGGTAGTTCTAATAGAAAATCCATTATTTTGCATCATCGTGGAAAAATTTTGTTTATGCAAGTGATTATGGGAACACTGAATAGGCACAACTTCTAGAAACACTCATTAGTTTACTTATGTTAAGGCATACAATATAAAAATTGCAAATATAGGAAAATTAAACAAAAAATTGTTCAAAATTTTTTTTATTTAAAATAATTTATTTATAATCTGAACGATTTTCATCATATTATTATCATAAATCAGGAACAGTAAGTCTCGCCTTCAATTTGGTAATTACTACGTACCGATCGAGCAACATTTACCAAAGTTATATCGAAAAACTTAAGTGGATCTCCAGTTTTTTTCTAAAAACAATGTATCTCAAATTGTATAAAAAACGATTAGATAAAAGATCCGGATTACAGAAAAGTGTGCCAGGGAGAGACTTTTTTCATTCGAGCTTAATGCAAAGCACTATCGTTCAATTGGAAAGTCCTCAAAAGGATTTCCCAGGATATGTTAGAGACTTTTTACATAATGCAATTAACTAAAATATTTATGTATATCGAAACACTTATTCCACGTCTCCTACTTTCATATAACGGCAAATTTAGAAACCGCGAAAAATGTGTTGTTCGTTTACTAATAAACCGCACCAATTTTCAAGACGGCATAAATGGACTTAAAATGGGCGTTTCTCACAGTAATTGTATTATGTTAATGTATGCAAATAATTATATGCTTGAAACTACTATTAAGGTATCAAAAGATTCCTAATCTTTGACAATACATGTTTGATTTCATTCACCAGGATCTTGAAAACTGACCAACTCGGCGTGACCAAGTCCATGGTCCTTTTAATATTACATAAACATCCGAAAACATTAAAACGTTTGCAAATAAATATCGTCTCACCTTTTTGTATTTTTCACTTGGTTGCTGAAGTAATGAAGAATTGAAAATTCATGAGGGAAAATTATAGTTTTTTTAAGTTTTATCTTAATATCTTAAAAACTTTAAGACTTATTGAAAAATGATAAATGAACGTGAGGTACTAAATTTAATAACGCTTAATTTAATATACCGTCCTGCTTATAACAATTAACGCATTACATAGATATTACCAGCCGAAGTTTCATTTTCAAAATTCGTACACTTTGGTTCAATTGCGCGGGCTAAAGATAAGAATTAAATTAATCTTTCGTGGCCAATAACAATTGGCTAAGACCTAAGACATCATAATATTACTATTACAAAACGGTCAAATGCCTTTTATTTTCCCCCATACAAAATCGACCCAGCCTAATATACATATATTGTATATACATATATTGTCTATAGGCTTGTTGATTGATAATTGAAATTAATCAAATAATTATATTATTCGTGTAATTAAAAAAGTCAAAAATAATTGAAAATCGAAAATAACAAAATAATCATGTAATTAAAATTAATGAATCAGTTAACAATTTTTAATTAATTATTAAACCTTAAAAATGTGCTAATATTGTATTAAACTGTCGAAGCCAAATAAAACCGGGCATGAATAAATCCTTTTGTACTTCGTATAAGTCTGGTTATTTTCGGTTTCAGTCACGAAATTCTAGTTGTAAACTAGTATTTTTCCTGACTAGTTTGGGGTTTCACTGCAGGGTACTTTACACCAGTCACAAGGAGATGTCCCACCAGTCACAACTTTAAAAAGTTTTTAATATTTCTCTGAAGATTATATCAGTGTTAGGCAAATTTTAATTGTAAGGACAATTAGCAATTAATAACTAAATAATTGTTAATTCCTACCTAACAGTTGGTTAATCGTAATTGTGGGGAATAACAATTAAAAATTAATTAATTGTTAATTGTAGTGGACAAAGCAGTTTAACAATTAATTAATTGTTAATTTTAGTGGTAGCAAATAGTTTTTAATTGTTTCGTGAATTGTATTAAAAATTAACGGTTAAAAATGTCTACTACATAGGTCTGAGAGGCCTGCGTTAAGACATAGAGAATTCTGAATAAGACTGATGAATGGTGAACTTTGCAGGATATTGCTGTCAATCCCATCAAGACAACCCTAGTCTTATTTACGCGGAAAAGAAAATTAGCAAAACCTAGGGTCTTATATAGTTTTATCCAGACCAATCGCCTTGTACTCTGCTGTAGTATAGCGACGCAGAACCATTCCTCAGTGCAGAATAGACCATATATGAAATTTCAGCGAGTTTGTAGTACGGGAACTACTTTTGGCCGCAGCTTATATGGGGACGTCCCACTGTGCGTCGCCGATATCACCTTTGCCAGGCCTCTTGCGACGTTTAATTTAATAAGCAAAATTATACACTAGTGTATCAGGATGGATCAGACGATGGAATGATGACCTGTATGATATTTTCAACGACATGTACATAATGCAGCGAATTAAAATACAGCGAATCCGCTGTCGTTGGAATGGACTCCGACGCTCCAGCTCTGAAAGTATTCAACACGGAACACGCTGGTGGTAGCAGAGGAAGAGGGAGGCACCGCGATGGAAAGACCAAATGAAGAAGGACTTGGCATCACTTGGCATTTCCGATTGGTTTCAGTTGGCACAGAAGAGAAACGACTGACGTGCTTTGTTAAACTCGGGTAAAATCGCTTAGGCGGTTATAGCGCCAAATAAGAATAAGAAGTAAAAGGATGATTCCGTAAGCAGATGTGCATGGGAAAGTTTTATCTTTAATCATTATTTAATCTTTATTTCTGTATTTTTTATTTATAAGTTAATTAATTGTTATTTTTAACTGTTTCATAGAACAATTAAAAAAAGTAATTGCAATCAAATAAATTGAAGTGTGTAATTACAAATTTAATTGCAATTAAAATTTTATTTGCAAATAATTTAATTACAATTAATTTAATCGTAATACACAATTAAAAGTTTAATTGCAATTAATTCAATGTGCAATTAAAAGTTTAATTGCAATTGATTTAATTGCAATTACTTTTTTAACCAATTGACGAGATGATTAAAAAATTAATTGAATTATACCCAACACTGGACTATATACACTAAAGTGGTCCAAAAATGTATGTATAAAAATAAGGTCGCATTTTTAATGCCGCCAGCCCCTAGGATTGTTCTATACCAAAAAAATATACCCCTATTTTTTTATTTTGGAATAAAAAAAATTTAGGGAGTACTCAAAGCGCTCAAAGTTTTCAATGTATTTTATATGGGGAAAAACAACGTTTCGTAGAAATAGTGTAGAACTCTTGAAAATCAATTTTTTTCGATGGGAAAACTTTGTTTATCTTCAGGAGATTCCCGGTAATAATACCCAATTGCTCCTTTAACAATTTTTTTCATGGTAACTATATTTTATAGGTCCTCGAAAATGCAATGCGGGGACCAATAAAAAATCTTTAATCATAAAAAATGGTTAATTAAACAATTGGATATTAATATTTTAAGTCTCCTGAAGAGAACCGCAGTTTAACGATTGAAAAATATTGATTTTCAAGAGTTTTATACCATTTCTACGTAAATTTGTTTTTTTTCCCCATACAAAATACATGGAAAACTTTGAGCGCTGTTAGCACTCCCTAAATATTTTTTGATTTCAAAATAAAAAAAAAGGGGTATATTTATTTTCGGTTCAGAACAATCCTAGGGGGCATTAAAATTCCGACTTTATTATTTTGGACCACTCTAATATACACCTTATTTTTAATGAAAACGAAAGCGACTAATTCATATTTTACAACACAAAAACACCGTTCGTGAAGATTAAGGGCTTTGGCTAAAATTCATCTTTGAGTACACAAGGGAAAAATGGAGTTCTTTTCAGTGATCCACCCGTCAGATTCATTCAAAATAAATAAATAAATGTTAAAAAAATATCTTTCGCTGGTGTGGTGGTGGTGGTGCCTCCGACGACATACACTGAAAATAAAATCTGCGTAAATATAACGAAAACTTGCGTACATTTAACGAAAGTTTTCGTCATTTTGGACCACGAAAGTTTTCGTTGATTTTTCAAAACCGTTTTCGTACATACTACGAAAATTTGAGGCATCAGATCTTAGTGCATTTTACGAACGTACTCGTACTATTTACGAACGAATTTCGTACTACTTACTACAGAATTTCGTACTATTTCTTTATTTTTTACGAAATTTTTGTAAAATGCACAAAATAGTTCGTATATTTACCCTGCAGGGAAACCGCGGACTAGGGAATCAAATTTCTAGTTCCGTACTAGGTCTTTATCGCCAAAAAGGAACTAGGCCGATAGGAACTAGATCCCAACCAGTCCAAAATCGGCGAAAAGTGGTAATTTAAAAAAATATTTTTTTCAGTTTTTTTTCAGAAGAAATCTATATCTAAAGTGACGAATTTAGAAATGGTTCGGAACTATAGAAAAAGGGATGCAGAACGAACTAGATCTTATTTGTCCAATTTAGAACTAGTTCGGAACTATCGAATAAGGGATGCAGCGGGGGCTTGTTTACTTTACAAGTTAACATATGTAGTGGAATGTGCCACTTGACACCAGCAACAATAGCAGCAGCAGCAAATGTACAAACGTGGGAACGAATGCATGTACGTGACTGAATGTGAATACAAATGCAGCGTCAACAATTTAGCTTTAAGAAATTAGAAAATAAGAAATATAATTAAGAGGTAGCATAGGTAGATTAGAATATGAATATTAAAATAAAGCCAGTCTTGATTTGAAAACCGAAAATATCTGGCGCCCACACGGAAATCCACAAATACCCACAGGACATAAAATCCTTTTAGAGGAAAGGGTATAAGCAGCAGCCGGTGATTCAGGAAATACCCACGGGATAATTTTGGAAGCAAGCGGCAGTAATTTATTCAATGTATTTCATTTTAGTGTAAGTCAGTGCATTATATTTAAGAAAACATTGTGAACAAGTAAAACACTGCATCTACAATTAAAATTGCAGTATAAGTTAAGTGAGTTATATAAATTTTTTTTGGATTTAAGGTATCCTAGTGGTGTAGTGAAAAGTGAAAAAAAAACAGTTGTTAACAAAATGACTGAACAAATCGCAGCAACAGT
>NW_023459149.1:0-57276 GCF_013731165.1 Rhagoletis pomonella | reverse complement strand
GCCATGGAAGCCGAAAGACTCTCGAATATTTATGGTGGGCACCAGGATCAACTATATTGAAGTTTTGTTCATCATTCATTCTTCGTACAAAATTTTTACTTTTTATAAAATGCTAAAACTCATTTCGTGCCATAGAGTGGGCTAAACCACAGCGATTTATTTCTTCACGCTAAGTACCAAAACTGTGTTTATTATTTATTGTGAACTTTTACTTGTGGCAGAGAGATTCAAATACATTTAAAATTGTATGATAAATCATGCTGTTCCTAGTAGCTAACCTTTAGATATGTCATTTGCACCACTCTTTTGGGGTTTGTGTAGGGCCACCAAGCTTATTCTTTCCATAATCGTCGGGATTTTTAAAAGAACTTCTTATTAGAGTCCGACCGATTAATCGGCATCGGCATCGGCTAGTATCGGCACAAAATTGAGCATCGGCATCGGCATCGGCCTTTTACCGCCGATTCTTTGGAATTTCTTTTCAAATGTTCAGGTGAAGCGACAGCTATCATTAAAAACATTTTCAGACAGCTTTCAAAAATGATTTTTTTTTTTTTTTGTTGAAGGTGTTTCACGTTTTTTCCATACAAAAGTATGTGCGACAATTTTCTTGGCAAAAAATTGCCAAAAATTAACGGGATTTTATAGCAGCTTGAAACTTGCACTTCATTATACTAGAATGAAATGGTCTACAAAACTGCATACCAAAATTCTGATTAAAAAGGTTGAAATTTTGGTGAAAATAAGCAGAATTTTTCTAATTTTTGTACAAGTTTGAAATCTGAATTTATATGGTGTTTGTTGTATACCAGCTAGACTTTTATAAAAAAAAAATAATAAACATTAAATAAAAAAGACAAAATCGATCAAAATCTCGCAATTCTTTTATTTTGTGGACCACTATTTGTGTGTACATTAGGGTGGTCCAAAAATACACGTGGAAATAGGATTGTTCTATACCGAAAAAAATGTATCTAAATTTTTTTATTCTTAACAATCAATATTTTTCTATGAGAGAACTCAATTTGTCTGCAGCAGATTCCCAATAATAATACTCAAATTTTTATTTAACCATTTTTTCATCGCAACTTTAGTTTATAGGTCCGGCAAAAACCCTGAAAAATTCAACGGGGGGACCAATAAAAAATCGTTAGTATTAAAAAATGGTTAAATAAACAATTGGGTCTTATTACTGAAAGTCTCCTGAAGAGAACCACAGTTTTCCGATCGAAAAATATTGGTTTTCAAGAATTCTATACCATTTCTACGAAAAGTTGTTTTTTTCCCAAATAAAAATACATGGAAAACTTTGAGCGCTTTGAGCGACCTCTAAATATTTTTTGATTTCAAAATAAAAAAATATGGGTATTCTTTTTTCGATATAGAACAATCCTAGGGGGTGAGAGCAAAAGAGGGTATTTTAGTACAAAACGAAATGAAATTTTATGTTCCTAAATATTTTTTGCTTAGCACCATATAAAAAAGTGTACATAAATGTGATATAAGTACATATATTTTTACACATACATGTGTATGTATGTACATTAGACTGCATCACCAAAAAAAGTTGCGGTTTTTCCGCAGAGATTACAAAATTTATTATATTTTAAGACGTCCACCAAAATATTTCGGAAAAATATTAAGATTTAAGCGAGCTGGACCGATTTGAAAATACCTCCAAAAATTACTTTTTGAAAAAAGTCCCCTCAAATGACAAATTAGATTAAGCTTAAAAAATCTGCATACAAATATTTAAAAATCCTTTCAACGGAATTGTAAGACTGAAATTTTTGATACTGTTTTTTTTACTTTTTTCAAAGATTGGTTTACGAAAAACTTGAATAACTGGGCCAAAAATGTTCTGATTTAGACTTATGGGATCTCAGTAGAAAGGTATTTTCACACTGTGTTTATTTCTGGCCAAAAAAAGTCATTCGTGTCCCATCTTGTTTTTTCGAATACCAACACATCTTAATTCAACTTTGAATGACGTTCGTTCATCCTACCTTTCTCTTCCATCGTTTGAATGGTATCTCACAAGTCTAAATCGGGAGAGTTTAGGCTCAGTTATTCAAGTTTTTCTTATACCAATCTTTGAAAAAAGATAAAAACAGCATCAAAAATCTCATTATCAAGATTCCATTCAAAATTTTTTTTTAATTTTTTAAAAATATTTTTACACAAATTTTTTAAGCTTAAACGTTTTGTCAATTGAGGAGATTTTTTCCAAAAAAATCTTTAAGAAACTATTTTTATTCATAAAAAACTCCATTTTTGGAGGTATTTTCAAATCGGTCCAGCACACTTAAATTTTAATATTTTTCCGAAGTATTTTGGTGGACGTCTTAAAATGTAATAGATTTTATAATTCCAATGGAAAAATAGTACCGATTTTTTTTTTGTATGGGGAGTGATGCAGTCTAATGTACATACATGTGTATGTAATGTTGCATAACAAGCCAATTAATTCAATTATTTCTTTTCTTTTGTTTTTTTTTTTTACTCCGTCAAATGAACTGATTTTATGAATTAATACATTTATTTGTAATTTTTTATGGAATCGGCATCGGCATGGGTATCGGCCGATTCTTTCCCCATAAGCCGATTAATCGGCATCGGTCCCTAAAAAAAAATTGGAATCGGTCGGACTCTAGAAATGTTGTTTAAAAAAAATTGTTTTCCTGGAATACCGCAGTCACACCCTGTGTTTAATTTTGTTCCAAAATTTTTATTACTGTACTTCTCTACTGTCTATATGGAAATAAAAATGTCAAACCACCATTTTATTTCAAAGAATGTATTTTTGACATTCGTTTCCGTGAAGATCTTACGCATGGCTATGCTCTTATTAAAATTCTTAGCATAAAATTTGTCGACTTTAGTGGCTTCCTGGCGGCATATAATATATTTTATAGGGAAAATTTTCTGTTTAATTCTTTTTAGTGGATAAATTACCTTTACAAAAATTCCAAACACGTTCACATTGCAGATAACGAATTTTTCAATTTTTGCCCACTTAGGCGGCACCGTTCAAAGTGCGACCGCTCAAATCGGTATTGAGTAAAACCAAATGCAAGTTATAGTTTTAGGTGTCAATAACACTACGTTAAGGTTTTTTTCGAGTTTAGCTCAAATAAGGAAGATATCTTTGATTGAATCCTTGCACACAATTTCTTGTTAAATTATGTTAAGTTCTTGAAAAGTGTTCTTGAATTTTGTTTTTTATTAGCTCTGCGCTAGTTGGCGCCGCAGGCCAATTTTATTAAATTGCATTGCACTGAAAATAAACTCTGCGTAAATATAACGAAAACTTGCGTACATTTTACGAAAGTTTTCGTCATTTTGAGCCACGAAAGTTTTCGTTGTTTGTACAAAACCGTTTTCGTACATACTACGAAAATATGAGACATCAGATCTTAGTACATTTTACGAACGTATTCGTACTATTTACGAACGAATTTCGCACTATTTACTAAAGAATTTCATACTATTTCTTTATTTTTTTACGAAATTTTTGTAAAATGCACGAAAATAATTCGTATATTTAACGAAATTATTTTCCTAAAATCTGCGGTTGTTTCGTAGAACTTCCGATTGCTTTCATTCACCTCACTATAAAAAACATAAGACGAATTTAACACAACACTTTTATTTAGTTTTTATTCCTAATTTTAAGCGTTTTTCTTTAACAAGATGTTTTGCAATGTTTTTATGTGGAGGTACTTGGCAGATTCGCAGCTTCTTCGATGTTTGTTTCCTTTCTGGACTATAAATTAAAGGAAAATTATAAGGCGTCTGAAAGGCAAGTTTCAGTGAAAAATCATACATGTACTTACTTAAAATTTCATTAAGTAGTGCGTCTGTTCCTGGCTTGGTCTTCTTGCCGTTGATAGCTAACTGATGAAAATACCTATTTATGAAGTCCCATATTGCAGAGCAAGGCTCAGCGTGGCCGATGTTAAAAACATTGTATGCTTAAAAGCATTTATCCACAGCTTTAACATTTAATTTTATATTATATTTTTATCCAGCAAAAGCTTCTTAAAACTTTTAAAATTATATTATACGTCTCACAGTAGCCAACCAGTAGTTTCGCAATGACACACAGTACATAAAAATATGATTAAATATTAAACTGAATTTAGTATATTGTACGAAAATATTCGTCTGTTGTACGAATTAAAAAAAATTTTTCTGCATTTGTTCTATGTACGAAAGTATTAGATAAATTTGTACGAATACAGAATTGTAGATTTCGTAAATTTTAATACCATACCAAATATTACGAATGCCTTCGTACAATATACAAAATTATTCGTACAGAGATTTCTTCAGTGATTTACGAATGTGTTTCGTAAAATAAACGTAAGATTTCGTAAATATTTACGAAGTTTCGTTTTGATGCGGAAATGTTCCTAGAACATCAAAATTAAAATTTTGCCAAAATGTCGCTTACATATTTTTGGCAGTTAGGGCTTGATATGTATATATGTATATTAGCCTGCACCACCAAAAAAAGTTAAGAGTTTTCCACCGGAATTACAAAATTTATTATATTTAAAGACGTCCACCAAAATATTAAGATTCACATGAGCTGGACCGTTTGAAAATACCTCCAAAAATGGCAAAAATAGTTTCTGAAAGAACTTAAAAAAAAAACGCCTTCTAGTGATGTATAAAGAACCTTTTTTCGAAGGACTTCGAATAATTACTAATAATTTATTTCAGCTTCATTCGATTATGTTTATTTGTAGAAAAATTCTTGTAAACATTGTTGGATGTTTTATGAAAATAAATGATATGTGCTTGCAACTCTGTGTGCTTTTGTAAATTTTTATTTTGATTGTTGATGCATATCGATTATATTATTGGCCAAAAACGTACAGATTACCAATTTAGCGGCACATTTTCACGACTCACGTCCTATTCTGGTCTAAATAAAACGATAAAGCGTTTTTAGTTCCATTTGATCATGCGTTTTCACTTATTTAAAAACAAATGCCATTCAATGTCAAATCAGCCTTTAGTGTTTGGGGGTTTTTGAGGCTGCTGATTTCGAATATGATGTAAGATTTTCGAAATTAAAAATGGCGGATCCAATACGGCGACTAAATTTTATACTTATATTTCAAAAAATTTGTTTAATTGTTTCTATATATTTTTTTCTAATCTAAGCTGCTTTAAATAAAAATAAATCCTTTAAATTAAGCTTATATTTGTATTTATATGAAAGGACATTAGCACAACAAGTATATTACTAAAAATTAGGCTGGATATAAAGTTGAAAAAGTAACGTAACGTACAAGTTTAAACAAAAAATGCAAGAATGCATTTTCACCTACGCACTTGCATATCATTCTTGCTATTTCCTTTGTGAATTTTATTTATTTATAAAATTAAAGAAGCAAATGTGCCCTTGCTCCATTCGTCACACTTTCTTGGGACGGACAGTATTTATAAACCACTTCAAAGGTAAACAAAGTAAAATTTATATACTTTATTGTATAAAACAAGATTAACATACGCGCTCCGTCGATAAAGTTATGAAGAACATAATTATTGGAACATTTGGAGCCGCATTTGTTCTTGTGTCTACTCTCCGGTAGACTTTTACTTCTTGGCGGTTTGGCCGATCTTAGCCTTGGCAGTACCACGCACCTTCTTCATTCGGTTGCGGCGTTCCTTACGCTGTTTGCGGGTCTGTTTCTTCTGTTCGAAGAGACCATGACGCGCCAGACGGTATTTAGATTCGAATTTCTTGGCGTAGTCCAAGGTATCGTAGATAAGCACGAAACCAGTTGAGCGGCCACCACCGAAATTGGTGCGGAAACCGAAAACGAAGCGCACATCTGGTGTCACTTTGTACATAGCGGCGAGTTTTTCACGGATGTCTTTTTTGTTGACTGAAGATAAACCTGGATGCAGCACATCCCAAACCATTTGTTTGCGGGCGAGCAGGCGGTTGGTCATGAACTTGCGGGTGCGAATAGTGGCGGTTGTACCGGACATTTTGCAGCTGTTAAAACACTTAAAAAGTATTCAAACACGTCTTTAGCACAGGCACGACTTTTTGAGAGTGTTTTGTCTTGTGTAGTTGTTATATTCTTCGAATGTGCTTCCTTTAATAATATTTCGCAGCAAAATGTTTAAAACAGCAGATTTTTATATTCTTGTTGACTGCTGCTTTTCAAACATCGAAAAGCATGGCAAAACACACGTGGAAGTTTTCTAATAAAAAGCCCATTATTCAAAAAATGCTAAAAAGTGCAACATGATTCTTAGCCTACAAACTCTAAAATGAACATTTTTATTGCCCACAAAGCTTGAAGACCGACAAATGAAACCAATTTTTTATAGCTCTACTCAAGTGTGGTATTATTATCCAAATTAGAGTCCATTTTGAAAATGAGTTTTATTTTATTTAGCAAGCAATATATACAGTATCGGTCATATCTATAGCACGCCATTTCGAAGTTATATTGTGCACCCAGAAAAACAGTGCGTTAAACCGCCGTAGAAGTAACATTTTTAGTTTACAAAAGTCGTCCAACGTTACAAAATGTTAATTTTGATATTATGTCAATGTTATTTTTATTTTCTGGAGTGATAAGTTGGAAATGTAAAATCAACAAATAATATAGAAAAAAACACTAAAAATGTAAAAAAAAACAATATTAAAATAACGTAGTATTGACATTTTTTAATGTAATATTAAAATGAAAAATAATGTTAATTTCACCTCTTTTAATGTTAATATGAAATGATATTAATATAGAATTTATAAATAAAAATTGTAAATAAACACACAGAAATTTAGTTTGAACTTATTATTTATTTATTATTACTTATATTTATGACAGAATTTGCATTTTGAATGCATTATTTGAAACACAATTAGGCGATTCACAAGACGTGTTAAGCATCGAAAAATTTTAAGCTTAAATGATGTATGTAAAATAACGTTTAATATGGTTTTAGAGGGAGCTAATTGTATATTTTATATAAGAAAAATTTCGGCGTAATCCTCTAAAACAATTTTAATCATTATTTTACATAAAAAAATTTAAGCGTACGGTTTTACGATGCCTAACAATTCTTGTGAATCCCCTAATTATAAACTAACACGTCTTGTGAATCCCCTAATTATAAACTAATATACCTTATTTCTAATTACTGAAGTTCCATCAGGTAAAAAATATAAATGAACGGGTGGGCCTGTGCAAACTTCAATTTTATTTATTTCTAATAATTCATGCTTAGCACCCACAGCATAAGACTGATAGTGTTGAGAAAAATTAATTACGTTGTATTCATTAACAATAAAGTAAACATGTGTATTTTGGCTTATTAGTATCCCAGTAGATAATTTCAGGAGTTAAAAGCCCTTCCGAAAGGCCTTCCTGAGAATCAAGAGGCCTTCTACTCTACATTCCTTCCTCCTTTCTTTTTTGTATGGAATGGCACAAATTGAAGGGCTTCCTCTTTCGCTACCCATAGAAGGCCTTCCAAGAAGGGCTTTAATAGGACGTACTTCAGAAGGCCTCTTGGAGGAGTTCTTTAAAGTTGCTTCTTTAATTTATAAAAATCATACATCTTTGAAGTATTTTCTTAAGGTTTATATCAAATATGTGTTATTGTAACTTAAAATTTTTATTGGAATTCATTTGTAATGTTAAATAATATAAATTTATGCATTCGCGTGAGTTGTAAATGGATAAGCCCTTCTAGAAGGCATGCAAGGAAGTACTTTTTCAGCCCTTCTTGGGTAGGCCTCTTAGGATGGCTTCACTTAAGAAGGCCTACCTAAATTATCTTCTGGGATATTTTGAATTTCGTATACATTTATGAGCTTTCTATTTACTGCTTTAGTTACAGAATAGCCCTTATTGTAAATACTGCCTTTATAAGTAACACGGTTTATTATTGAACTATTAGTAAAATTAGATTTAAATTCTTCGATATTTTTTAAAGAATTAAAGTAATCGGAACATTCAATATTAAATAAGTTAGTTTTTTCATATTCGATTAGTTTTGGCTGACCGTCATGGTGTTGTTTAAGAAAAGCACTAAATTTTAATGAAGCTTTTATACTCAAAGTATATGATATATTTTTACGCGATGTTATATTTCTGGCATACATTTTTGCTTCCCTATGCTTAGATTCATATCTATAGCTCCATAAATACTTAAGAGAACCTGATTTTTTAATTATGGAAACGTAATGGGTCAAAAAGTGAAACTTTGGCTTAAGTAGTTTTTTTAAATAATTTTATATAATCTTCATTGTGCTTTTAAATCAAATATTTCAGTTCATGAAGTAATTTATCATCAAAACTGCTCACCAACAAAATGTCTACTATTTTTAAAAGCGTTATGAAGAAGAGTCAAACTTCGTTTTGTCTCGGGACAAGGTCACCTATGATTAGCGGGTGAAAATGAATGAATGCCATCATTTCGCGAGCTGACATTTTTATTTTATTGTTTGTAATTTGGAGGAAGTCTAAAAGAGGAGATAAATTACCGATTTCGCTTTCCCCATAGTTAAACATTTGTTTTCGGAAATAAGGTATTTTAAGATTTCACATATATCATATCTGCAAACACCCTCATACAAATCATGAACAATATCTGCAGAAAAATTATTTGTAACATGAAACGTCGCTAATTCATTAAATAATCAGTTTGCTTTGCATCTAATGCAGTAATGAAGGAACTAAATTTTAGTAAATACTTATCGAAACTTGTATAAAACTCTTTTAAGGTTTTTATATCGGTGCCAATAACGATGAGATATGGTTGTATCGTTGTGTTTCGCTCTAGTAAATTCTTCATGCGCTCTTCTTTTACTCGTTGCAAATCATTACCTGATTTTATGTCAACAATGCTGCTCAAAATCGCATGACCTATGGTTACTTTTTACAACGCTTTTTTTAATAATAGTTTTCCCATCAACTTTTGTAATATTTCGAGATGTCGGCTTTAAGACAGTATTCAGCAGCATTATTAATATGCAACCACTTGAAGCTAAAAAGAAACAAAATAAGAATTTGCAATTTCTAATCACATATTTTACTACTTACTTTCATCCAAAGATGGGTCAAGTGATCGAAATAGTTCTCCATAGTGCTTGTCTTTAATATTGTCTTTGTAAAGTTGAGTGAGTTTTTATTTCAGTGAAGCCCATTTGTTCATCAAATTGTATTTTGTGGCTGGGAACATTAGGTCGTAGTCGTATTCAATCGACATATACCGCGTACAAAAGAAAAATTAAACATAGAAATTTTAATGCAGTTTTGTGTAAAGCAAACATATTTCATTCCGAAGGCTTGTTTGTAAAAGGGCCATCTGTCTAAAATAGCACTTAAACTGTTTGAAACTTGATTATCACTACGACGGTACTCGTAAGTGGATATCCACATATCCATTGAATCATTTTCATCGCCACTCATAAATCTCATTTTATTTTGTTTAGAAAGTATGTCTGGGTGCCAGTCTCTGTGTGGTTTGCGTGCATCTTTTCTTGATATATAGTATATGTCTTTATTTTCCGTAGGAAAAATTCCTGTGATTTCTTGAGCTATTTGTTTCATTTCATGTGGCCGTGGTATATAATATTTGTTTGTTTCGGTAATTAAATTTCGCAACTTTTTCCTATCTTCGTGGCAAAAAGATTTTTTCTCGGCGTACACGGCCAACATTGAATTTCCGAAACTTGATGTTTTAAGTATATCCATGACATTCTGTAAAGCGACGTTTTTTCCAAACACAAAAATATGCATATGATTTTTTTTTTTTTAAACGCATACCAGTACACTTGGTGATGACGACAGCGATATAGATGCACTAGGGTTGAATTCCTGGGAATTGATCCAGCTCAGTGTGTTAGATTTGGCGGTAATCATATACCTTGTTTATACCGACACATAAAGCGCTTTGATCCAGTTCGCTGTGATTCAAAACGGGGGTATAAACCCACTTTCAACTTCTTCTTCTTCTTATTTGGCGCTGTAACCGCCTAAGCGATTTTGGCCGAGTCCAAAACAGCACGCCAGTCATTTCTCTTCTGTGCTAACTGACGCCAATTGAAAATGCCAAGTAAAGCCAAGTCCTTCTCCACCTGGTCTTTCCAACGCAGAGGAGGCCTTCCTGTTCCTCTGTTCCCAGCATCGCGGCCCGCGTTGAATATTTTCAGAGCAGGAGCGTTTCTGTCCATCCGAACGACATGGCCAAGCCAGCGGAGCCGCTGAATTTTAATTCGCTGCACTATGTCTATATCGTTGTAAAGCTCATACAGCTCATCGTTAAATCGTCTGCGATATTCGCCATCACCAACGCGTAAAGGTCCGTAAATCTTTCGCAGAATCTTTCTCTCGAAAACTCCAAGAGCCGCCTCATCAGATGCTTTTATTGTCCATGCTTCCGCGCCATACACCAGCACAGGCATGATGAGTGACTTATAGAGTGTGATCTTTGTACGACGAGAGAGGACTTTACTTCTCAATTGCCTACTCAGCCCAAAGTAGCACTTGTTGGCAAGAGTGATTCTCCGTTGGATTTCAAGGCTGACATTATTATTGGTGTTAATGCTGGTTCCCAAATAAACGAAGTCGTCTACTTTTTCAAACTTGTAACTGTCAACAGTGACGTGGGTGCCAAGACGCGTATGCTCTGACTGTTTGTGTGCTGACAGGAGATACTTCGTTTTGTCCTCGTTCACCACCAGACCCATTCGCTTTGCTTCTCTATCCAATCCCGAGAAGGCAGAACAGACGTAGACCCACTTTCAACACGCTCAGAAATTTAAAAGTGTATTGACTCGAATTTGTTTTCAAATCGCTTTTTTATTTCTCACATAGGTTAGAAAACAGGTATAAACACATCATTGATTTGACGCGAAGTGAAAAATTGCCAGTTTTCTTTATTCTTTATTTTAAATTTGAATCATTATTACAATAAATTTAAATTCTTGTTCGCTTCCATTTCGGTCTACCACGCAAGTTAATTATTAAAGAAATATCGAATAAAAATAACAAGTTTAGTTTACTTTTGAATACGGTTTCAATGAGTTCGCTAAAATGACACCGGTATAAACGCTTGAAAGAAATATGTGTTGAATGAAATCGATTTTTTGTTAATGCGATTTTTCGTAGGTATAAACAAGGTAATAGTTTGTGACTTCTCTTGCAACTGGAAACGTTTTGATAGTATACGTACATATCGATTAAAATATTTTATATACGTAAACATAAAGTATATTACATTTTTTGATTTCCACAAAAATATTTTTTCACGTAACTCAGCCCTTAAGCCAATGTTTGCTTGGCCCGGAAAAACTTCTTTGAGATCATCCTCATTTATATACTTCAGTCTTTCGTATGTGAAGCCGAAATCTATATACAGCAAATGTGTACCTAAAACTCGCCTAGCTTAGAGAAATGCGGAATACTTACCAATAAATGTCTTCAAAGTATTTTCCAAGGTAAACATTTCGCGCAGCTCTTTCAGCTTTGATTCGCCATCGCATATTTGCTCTTCCGCGGTTTCGATCTCTTCAAAATTGGCCACTGCGTCACTGGACTGGGGACAATATATTATATAGGCGCAATCCTCTTGTACCAATTGGAAAATTGGTTCCGACGATGGTAGGGCGTCGATTGTTTCGCCCAGTACAAATATATTTTCCATCTCCACTTCTTTTTTTATATTTTTGCTAAAAACTTCGGAATTCGTGTACAAATGTACGTCGATTTAAATTATGCGTCTATTAGAGAGAAGTTAACATTTTTTAATGTTAAAACAACATCACCTACTGTAAAACTAACAACAAAAATGCTATTTTCCCCAGTATAACTTTTAATGTAGTTTTAACGTTAAAAAATGATATTGTAATGTAAAACATTACATTACACTGGTCTACAAATTTCAACTTTTTTTCTGCGAATAAGACGGGACCTGGTGTTTCTGAACGGATTTTTCGTGCTGAACACGAATCCGGGGTCAAAAATGTCCCATCACGTCACGTTTTCGAGAAAAAAGGGGTTGAAACCCCTAAAAACAGCGTTTTTGGCCATTTTCGAAAAATTATAGAGCTGAACCCTGACGTGGTACAAATTTTGCATATATCAGAAATTAAAGGATAAACCGTGCCCTTTCGAATGAGCCCTATGCCGAATTGATCGCGTGCACCCTTAAAGCAGGGGGTGTATTTGTGTTTAGGGGTGCAGGAAAAATTGATCACAGAAAGAATTTAATCTTAAACGATCATAGAAAATTAATAATGCCAAGGTTTTAACTATATTAAAAGTCGCTGATTACGAATCTGCAGTTAGATTTTAAAAATTTAAGATGACGGGTCGAATATGGTGGATATAAAAATTGGACTCCTAGACACAAATACACCCCCTGATCTAAGGGTGCATGCGATTAATTCGGCATAGGGCTCATTCGAAAGGGCACGATTTAGCCTTTAATTTCTGACATATACAAAGTTTGTAGCACGTCAGGGTTCAGCTCTACAATTTTTCAAAAATGGCCAAAAACGCTGTTTTTAGGGGTTTCAACCCCTTTTTTCTCGAAAACGTGACGTGATGGGAAGTTTTGGACCCCAGATACGTGTTCAGCACGAAAAATCCGTTCGGAAACACCAGGTCCCGTCTTATTCGCAAAACCCTTGTAGACCAGTGTTATCAATTTGATATTTTTCATGTAAATTTAACGTGAAACTCGTTAATTTACTATTTTCCCTCCATATATTGATAATTTTTGATTTACATTGGAAATAACATGGCAAAATGTTAATTTTGCATGGCCACTTCTGAGTGTGTGCCACTTATGTTTATTTATTTATTTTTAAGAATTTTCAATTAAAATATAGTTTTCAGACAAACCCCATACAACAATTAAGTTTAACAATTTGTAGAAAACTACAAAAAAGTGCAACAAATTTTCTCCTAAATTTCAAATCTTTTCTCGGAAGTGTTAGATTTTTTTTTGAGTACACAGTTGTTTAGCCCCTTCAATTTTAGTCTGATAATGTGCAAGTTTCAAGTGGCAAAAAGTTAGCGTTGATTTTTTAGAATTTTTTTCGCCAAATAATTTGAGTTTATTCATTATATGGAAGCCAATGCGACAAAAAGAAAACACTAAAAAATTGACGGTAATTCGTAGCCACTTGAAATTTGCACATTATCAGACTAAAATTGAAGGGGCTAGAAAACTGTATACTCAAAAAAATTCTGACACTTCCGAGAAAAAAGTTTGAAAGTTAACTGAAAAATTGGGCTTTGTCTGAGAATGAACTATATTTTAATTGTAAATTCTTAGAAATAAATAAAAAAACATAAGTGGCGCACAATATGACTTTGAAGTGGCGTGCTATAGATATGACCGATACTGTATGTAAGTTACCTTCGTTATTCATTTCCATTTTCTTTTTTAAGTACCTTTCTCACTCGAAGACCTATGCCATTTCGAACTACAAGAATACTTACTACGAAATAAATAAATATGTAAACTTTTAGTTGAAATGTCAACTTTAACAGCTGATATCTCAACGGGAAAACTCTTTAAGAAAATAATGAGTATGTACTTTTTTATTCTGGATAATTATTTTACTGACCTGGCAAATCCACTATAGACCAGGTAAAAATCGATTTATCGATACTTTTAAAAATGACTTTTGGCCAGCAAATTGTAGCTGCCAGACCATACTGCATGGGTAAAAGGCAGCCACATTACTTTTTCTGAAATGTCCCTTTTGATTTTTAACTACTAGAATAAAACTCTTTATAGGTTAATCACTGGTTTAATGGTCTAATAATTTATAAAACGATGACTAAAGTTGATTATAGCGTTTTTAATGTTATTCCTAACATTCGCATTCCAAAAATTCGCATTCGCGAATGTTAAAAATTTGACTTTCGAAACATCTCTAGTAGCAATGTCCTTTGCATATTTCAATGTCAAAAGCATTTGCTGCTTTCAGACATACATACATATATGTATGTATGCATGTATGTCAGAGCACTTTTAAAACAAGGGTTTGAACTATTTGCGGTAAAGTATACGCACAGTTGCATGTATGTGTGTATGCAAATACATACATGTACGTACATATTTCTATAAACATGTAAATTTTCTTAAACGAAATGGTTTTTCATTTCATCCCCTGCTACTTTTGTTAGATTAGGTTGACTATATTAAATAAGAGAAAGGCGAAGTAATACATTGAGGGAGGAACCTTTGTTCCGTGTTTCTAACTTTTCAAGTACGCATCGATACGACGGCGCACTATGGTCAAAATGGTTTTTTTTTGTTAAAACCTCAATAAACGAGAATGAATAGAAAAGCTAAAAATTTTTTTACAAGCTTTTATTATGTTTCACCTGTGTGTAATCATATCTTACAATAAATTTTTAACCAACTTCGCGATGAGCTTTAAACTTAGGTGAGACACAATGCAATGGGAAAGATATTACCCCGCTAGGTGGCGCGGATGCCGAGATATTTGAAAACCCCGTGTTTAATGCCCGATATGGTTCATATTTGGAGTGTATATTACCTGCATGAAAAGGAATAAGTACACACAAAATTTTACCGATAATTGGGGCAGGAGTCGTGATATTTGGAAAACCCCTATTTATGGTCCGATTTATTTCATATTTAGAACGTATTATAAATTACTTACATGGAAAGAAATAACTTCACAAAACCATTTTGCCGTTGGTTGGGTTGATTTTTATATTAACCGCTAAAAAAGCGTGTCTTTTAAAAAAAATGTTTTTAAATTACTTGTTTTGTAAATGTAGTTTGAGTTATGTCGATTAAAGGAGAATTAGAACGAATGTCAACCTTCCTTATTGTAAGGATTGAAATAAGGGGCGAATTTGAGCATGTTCAAAATATCGATGACCATTTGCTTTTCTTTTTGCTGTAGCTCAAAGGCAAATTATGATATCGATATATTTTTTTTTAATTGTAGTAAATTGAATGCAGAACGGTAAAATGTATTAGGATACCATCAACCCCGTCGAAATAAGGGCTGAGTATTTAAGTATCGGCCCTCGCGCCACCTACCAGCAAAATTTGTTGTGGAGTTATTTCCTTCCTTTAAGATATACATTTTCCAAATGTGAAGCAAATCGGACTATAAAACGGGGTTTTAAATTATCCTACCTACGTCGCACTATGGGAGATTGGGGTAAATTTTGGGACAAAAAGGAAAATCTGTTTGTCCAAGGCGGACAGCGAAATGAGTATCGTGAGTCATGATTCATCACATTATATAGCTGATGTAATGCATAATACGAGAAACTATACACATATCAATATGTTGACATTTTGACCTTTAAATTTAGGGTAAAACGTAGATCTCTTCATAAAAATTAGAAACTTTTAAATTTTGCCTCTTTCTGCAGGTTATTATCAATTTCATAATAAAAACTTTTTGAAGTGCTTCCTACACGGAATTCGATACTCGAATAAAAAGTTTGGGTTACCTCGTTTTCATTGAAAACAAATTGCATACAAAATTGAGTAGATATTGTTTTTTCTTTGGTTTCAGAATTAGGTAGGTGAATATCAATTTTTCGGTAAACTTAATACGTACCTTTGCAGATTAATAATAAACGAATCAGATTTTCTCATCAAAAGTTTTGCTAAACCCATTCATAAATGAGGGAAAATAACTCAAATTCGAATATAGAGCGATTTCTCGTGATTTTCGCTATTTTCCGATGTAAGCACTGCCCTGGATAGGTAAACTGAACGTATTCTGATATGTTAAAAAAATGCGTATCCTTGGTCAAAAATTTGGTTAAAATAGTTTTAGCCGAAAAACACGCTTAAGTTCCAGATGATACTAATCATTGTAATGAATTGAGTTCTGGAATTTAAGGAATGTAACATGACTATTTGTTATATACTTGCATGCATTATACAAATCATTAGTCTCGTAACGGACACTTTCGGAATATTCTGTACTCTTGTACCATCTCCTTCATAGAAACATATTGATCATGGTTGCCTTTTAATTCGTTTGAGTTATTTTGCATGGAAGCTTCAAAACAAATAACATGATCAAAAACCAAAGGTGGAAGACACCGAAAAAGAAAAGGAATAAATGTAATGTAATGTAATGTGGAACGATTTTCCGTCATCCATTGTCAAATTTGGTTTGGAGACAAACCGGTTTCGGCGTTGTGCCATCTTCAGTGTCATTTTTCGTTCTCACGAACCAAATTTGACAAGGGATGACGGAAAATCGTTCCACATTGCATCACACTCCTACCCTGTCGGAAACACCAACAACGAAAATGAGAATAAATGTAAGTAATGGCAGAAAACGAGAATTCATTGAAAAGGCCTCTCCTAAAATTAAAAAAAGGAGCTGAAGAATTTGCGCTCAGTGTTAACTATGACGTGTCTTTACTGAAGTTGGCTTTAAAAATTGAGAAAAAGAAGCAAAATCCATCCTATTTACGTTTAAGAGTAAACAACAGTTTAATCGGGGTGCATGAATAGCATTTTGCGTTGAAACCTACAAAGTGTTTTATCAGCTATATCCCTGAAACAGAATGATTTCATCTACCCACACGGTTGTCAAATAACCCGAAAATTTCCATTGCCAAATGCATTTTACTTTGAAGAAGCGAGCGAGTCCTGACACAAGTTGTATCGAAAAAATATGAAACAACATGCGCGGTAGAATATCAGAAATTCGAGGTTTATTTATGTTTGTAAAATTTAAATAAAAAATAAAAGTAATTTTGTGGAAGCAAACAATATATTTATTCACCTTATTATTGTTATTTTTTAATATAACCTATTACTACTAATAATTTTTATAACTACTTGCAGGAAAAAGGTTGCCGAAGTTTGAGCACAAAGTAAGTACATAAGCAGTATACAATTTCTTGATATTAGACTAAAAAAAAATTAGAAAATCCCTATCCATTTAGCACCTGTTTTTTCCGTGAATTAAGGATCCGCATTTTTTAATATACTAGAATACGCGCTCAGTTTACGTCTCTGGGTTAAAAAAAATTGATAGCCCTGTGCCTGTATCGGAAAATAGCGAAAATCACGAGAAATCACTACATATTTATTCGACTTTCAGCGCTTCTCTCTCATTAACGAAGGGGTTTAGCAAAACTTTTGATGAGAAATTCGGATTATTTGATTATTAATATCAAATGGTACGTATTTAGTTTATTGAAGAATCGGTATTCACCTACTTAATTCAAGGAAATGCAATATCTACTCAATTTGGTATGCGTTTTTTTTTCAATGAAAAAACAAGTAAGCTAAACTTTTTATGCGAGTATCAGATTCCTTGTACGAAGCACTACAAAAGGCTTTTATTATCAAATTGAAAAGTGACCTGCAAAAAGGAGCAAAATGTGTTTCTAACAAAAAAAAAAAAAATAAATTGGGCCCATAGTGCGCCGTAGATGTAAGCATGTAGTGCAATGTGGTTGTTTTATGTTTGGACCAGGGTTGTTGCGAATATTCGCATTGTCAACCGCGGAGCTTCCGCATTAATTTTAACATTCACATTCGCAAAAATCAATGCGGAGCTTTTGCGAATGCGAATATTTTGCAAGTGGACCGATAAAAAGTATATATGACAAAAAAATACATATTGGAGCCAATATTTTTGCCTGTGGTCGTAGGAGTATTTGTGTAACAAAACTGGTCAAATATTATATTTATCAACTTTGATAAAAATGGGCAGTCATAAAAGTTCCCACTTCTACTTGACCTTTGACGTACGTCAAAGAGAACATAGACTTTTTAATAATATTTTTTTTCTGTGCTTTAAATAAATACCTGCTTTGGCTTCTTTATTTATAACGATTTTTTTGGACCAATCTTAAAAAAACTACTAGACCCAAAAGAAGAAAGTGTGCACTGTAATTCTTAACAAAATTTTCGTGATTTGCTTTTGATGTTATAGTCGGCATACACGGTGCGTCTGACTCCCCTGCAAAAAATGGGACTAATCCGGGATGACTCCGGGAGCAATCGCAAAGGAACATGCGACTAATACCACTTTTTATCTCTTTATATGGAATCGTACCCGATTGAGAGTAATCTTGGAATACTCTCTTTAGAAATTAGTCGTACAATTTTTTGCAGGGTCGTGAGTCGGTTTGGATGTGTTTGTGAAAATAAATATGTGTTAGTTATACTAACATGACTCCCGGCATGACTCTGAATGATCCCTGCAAAAAATTGTGCGTCTAATCTCTAAAGAGAGTATTCCGAGATTACTCTCAATCGGGTACGATTGGGCATTAATCAGTCGCAATTAGTCTCATACGGGTAATAATGGAGGTCAATTAGTCTCGACTCATCCCTTATGGGTATAATTGGAGATCATTTAGTCCCCAACTCATCTCTAACGGGTACTATTAACGATTTAATGATATGTACGCACTTAGTCAATGAAATTGCATGTGCGGCGTTGGCACACAGAGAGAGTATTCGTCTAACCAAACTGGGCAACCGGGTTCGAATCTCAGCTGGCGCAAATTTTTATTTTTATTTTTTAAAAGTGACTAGTCGCTTTTATACCCTTTCGGGTATAAAGGTGAACAATTAGTCTTTTCATAGGACATGCTCGAACAAAAGCGAACAGTTCATTCCATATAAAGAGATCAAAAGTGGTATTAGTCGCATGTTCCTTTGCGATTGCTCCCGGAGTCATCCCGGATTAGTCCCATTTTTTGCAGGGATTCAACTGTGTGTAGTCGAAGACGCGTCAACACGTACACAAATGACTCGTGAGTCAGACGTACCGCGTATGCCACCTATTACATTTATTCGTTTGAATAACTTCAAATGGGGCTCTTTGGGGGATTGGTTTTTAGCAAAAATTTAAAAAAAACAGTAGTTTTGTTTACTTCTTGGATAATATTTTTGTCATAGGGATATACATTGCATCCTTGGCTAAAAACTTCTGTGGTAAAACTGCCCCTTTTTTGCTATTTAAAGTATGTGATTAAGCTCCTTCAATAGGGATTTCAAGTAGAAATGATCAAATAATTAAAACGCTATAGGTCTGACCTTTAATTTGATAAAAATTACTTAACTATCTGTTATTCAAATGCTTATAAAAACAAGTAAGAAAGTTTAAGTTCGGGCGGAGCCGAACATTAAATACCCGGCGCAAGTATTAAATACATGTTTTTTCACTTTTCCGAAACCTACCACTACATGGTAAGCAGGGTTGTATCAATTTTGAGTAAATTAGCGTCCTTAAATTTCGAAATATTGAAGTTTCGAGCATTTCTAAAATTACCGTTATATGAAAAGCCGTAATTTTAGTCCGATTTCAATAATTTTGAACGTTTTGCTTTTATGTGGCAAGCACAATAGCAATACCGAGTTAGCTACAAATTGGTAGAACGGGTACCGAGATACATGTATGTGATTATAAGTTGGCGGTGCCAAGCCCATTTTCCAAAATTTTATCATAAACATATTTCTTGGTAAAGAATTGTTGCAAGCGTCAATTTTGAATAAATTAGCTCTAATATTTACTGATTTATCGAAGATTTCGTATTTCTCTAAATTACCCTTATATGGAATGTGGACGTGGTTATTGTCCGATTTTAAAAATTTTCGGCGATTTGGTATGCTGTACCAAGGCCAACAACTGTGCCAAGTTTGGAAGAAATCAGTGTGCCAAGATATACACATGTAACCATAAGTGGGCGTGGCTATGCCCATTTTCCAAATATTTATCATATTCTAATTTGTCATCTGAAAATTATTGTAATTATCAATTTTGAGTGAATTATCTTCAGTAGTTACTAAAATATCGCAGTTTTCGTATTTCTGAAAATTACCGTTATATGGGAGGTAGGCGTGGTTATTGTCCGATTTTGCCCATTTTCAATACCGTCCATCCTACGCCCGAAAGAAGTACACGTACCAATTTTCGTTAAGATATCTTAATTTTTTTCTCGAGTTATCGTGTGCACAGACGGACGGACAGACAGTCACCGCTTAATCGATTTCTCTTTTCATCCTGGTCATTTATGTATACATTTGTCTATATCTATCTCGATTCGTTTTGCTTGTTACAAACAACCGTTATGTGAACAAAGTTATAATACCCTTGTGCAAAAGTGCGCTCGGGTATAAAAACGGAGTGCTTTAAAAAAAAATAACAATATTCTGATCCGATTCGGCTGGCAGCCACGACTTTGAAAACAGAATTTTGTTCAAAAATAATAATCTGTTTTCCATATCCACCTATTTAGCTCGCTATAAGCACAGGGTATTAAAAATGAATTACAAAAACTAAAATCGAAAAGTGCTGATAAAGTTACAGGTTCTCCAAATTCTGAAACCACATGACATATGTATCTGGTTTGGCTTGTAAGCGCTGTTTAAACAACGATCTCGCCATTATGCTAGATTCTAATTGTTTTTCAAAAATACTTGACATCCGCATTCTCATTCGCATCCGCGGATGTTAGCTGTTAGATATTCGTATCCGCGGATGTCTAAAATTCCACATCCGCAACATCCCTAGTTTGGACCTGCGCATATTAGTGACGCCAAATTGTGATTATTCGGCCAGTTCACTCTGTCCCTTTTTCGCACAAATCGGCATATTTAAAAGAGCTTTTGTTAAAGTCTAAAGTATATAAGTTCGTATTACACAATGACATACTCCAAATCACAATCGCTCACAATACATATGTACATGTGTAATTGTACATACATACATATATAGTGGTAACGATATCATATGCAACTAAAAGGGTATATGTATTTGAAACGGTGGCAAGGGCTATTTTTGAATAGGATTTCGTTACTTTTGAAATATTTTAATCACTAAATGCTTACGAGTATTGGCTAATATTTCAAAACAAAACATATACATACAACAACAAAAAAGGGTACAAATCAGCGCTGCCGTTTTCACTCCCATCGGAGTGTTTCACTCCTTTTTTAAGCCGAACACTACGTCACTCCCCCTCTTGCATAAACACTCCGATTTTGAGATTATCAGAATTAAATATTTATTAAATGAATATGAATGACCATATACTACGTTTGTACCTAACCTATTTGCAAAAAAAAAATAATAATAATAACTCGCAAATACCTAAATCACTGTTTATACAATGGTGAAAAAATTTTATCCAACGGATTATAAAAAGGCTATAATACGGCCATGCAAAAGGATAACAAACCTTCTTCAATGTAGAAAAATTTTGCTCATACTTTGTATGGAGAAAAATGCGTAGAATCGTCTGCAAAAAATATTAAAAATCAACGCAAATCCTTAGTCAGTAAAAATTTCCATATTAATGATAATAATAGATTGGCGCTTACACATATGCTAGTGTTTGGCCGAGCTTTTCCTCCGATTTGTGGCGTGCGCTTTGATATTGCACACAAAGGGGAGGGGAATTACAGTTTTACGTCGACTCCGGACGGCGATTGGGGTTTTATGAGTAGCTGTTTTTCATGGCGGAAATACAATCAGAAGTTTGCCATTGCCTGCTATTAAAAAAAAAAAAAAACTTTTTTCTATTCCTATATTTTTGGTGAAGTTGCTTTGACCCAGGAACTGCGGAGTGGTAGCGCGCATTGCTAACTACTTCACCACAGCGGCCGCACATAACACATTATTATACTACGACTAAATGGGCTATATAAAGCTTAAAGTTTTGATGAAAATTCGTTGCACTTTCCTTAATTTTTGTATAACGTTTGAAGCTTTGATTTAAGTACATATATGGGCAAATCTAAAAAAACAGACACACTTTAAAAAAAAAAAAGTTCAATGGTTTAATTTGTGGACACACCTGTGTTTAATATATGATTCTATTCGTAATCTCTTAATAAATTGATAAATATAAGTGTAATTCATTTTCTTCAAGTGCTTCAGAAGTTAGACGAGGAATAAACATTTAGATGGCTGAAATAGAAAACAGAAGAATAAGCTGGGTTCGAATTACGCGGTGCAAGTGGTAAATTTTGAGAAAAGATTTGGAAAGTTGAACTCACTTTATGGCATCCCCCGTTTTACCAGAAATAACGCCACTTGAAAATTTGATTAAACTCTAACTATTTTATTAATAACTCCCTCAGTTTTGAAGTAATTTTACTAAATTTTTGCGCATAACCGGTTTTTAATATTACCTTAATAGTTCCTTAAAATTATCGAAATATGTTCACTTTAACATATAGCTCCAATACAAACGGATTATTCATATACATATGTGCGTAGGTCTCTAACTTCATCATAAAGACAAAGTTGACAATGTTTGTGATGAATCAAAAATAGTACTAAATTTCTTACCTGCTTAACTGCAGTTGTATGGGAGCTACATGTTATAGTGAATCGATTACGATTATTTTATGGAATAAACTAAGGCAATATTAAAAAATGGCCATAAGCAAAATTTTAGTAAAATAACTTCAAAACTGGGGGAGTTATTTATAAAATTTAAGGAAAGTTTCAAGTGCTGCTATCTCGAAAAGGGGAGCCAATCTGGATAAAATGGGGACGCCATTGAATTTAGAAGGCTTCAGTTAAGTGGGAGCAACTATCACAACCTTTTAGCCTAAAAAAAGTTGATTTGATACCACGCTCGAAATATTCTCACTACAAGAAGGATCCTCATTAAAACTAACAAATCAGGGGTTTTGCATCTTTCTAGTAAACTTTTTTTGAAGCACTATACAGGTATATGTAATAGTCTAAGAGCCAGTGACATTTTTTCGCGATTATTTAGTTCAGGCCTATTTTTTCAGCGCATTGGTTGAGTTGTCATCCGTAAAATTAGAGCCTGGGGAGGGTAGCACTGGCAGGCAGAAGGCCCTTTACTTGTAAAAATCATCGACTAAAAATATGACTTAGTTAAGGCTTTACCCACCGAGGCTCTGATAGTCCGCAATTATCAGGTTACATTGGCAGACCGATCAGCCGGTAATAAAAAGGTGGCAGAACGCCCCAAGTGTGTGATGAGAGCAATGCAATTTTTATTATTTAGTTAACTCTGAAATTTTCATAATGTTATTGTTTCAACTATTTCAAGTCTAAAATTAAATTGGCAGATCGAAATTCCGGTATTAACTACCTGCAGAACGATGTAAATGTCCTTTTCGCGCGCCTTGATTTCGTATGGTTTGCGGTTAAATTTATTTCGTACGAATTTTTCTAATAACAAGTAAGAAAGTCTAAGTTCGGGCGGAGCCGAACATTAAATACCCGGCGCAAGTATTAAATATTGTTTTTTCACCATGGTGCCACGCCCATTTTCCAAAATTTTATCATAAACGTATTTCTTGGAAAAGAATTGTTGCAAGCATCAATTTTGAATAAATTACCTTTAATATTTACTGCTTTATCGAAGATCTTGTATTTCTCTAAATTACCGTTATATGGGATGTGGGCGTGGTTATTGTCCGATTTTAAAAAATTACGGCCATTTGGTATGCTGTACCAAGGCCAATAACTGTGCCAAGTTTGGAAGAAATTGGTGCAGTGGTTACCAAGATATACACATGTAACCATAAGTGGCCGTGGCTACGCCCATTTTCCAAAAATGTATAATATTCTTATTTTTCGTCTAAAAATTGTTGTAAATATCAATTTTGAGTGAATAATCTTCAGTAGTTACTAAAATATCGCAGTTTTCGTATTTCCGAAAATTACCGTTATGTGGGATGTGGGCGTGGTTATTGTCCGGTTTTTAAAATTTTCAGCCATTTAGTATGCTGTATCAAGGAAAACAACTGTGCCAAGTTTGGAAGAAATTGGTGCAGCGGTTACCAAGATATACACATGTAACCATAAGTGGGCGTGGCTACGCCCATTTTCCAAAAATTTATAATATTCTTATTTTTCGTCTGAAAATGATTGTAAATATCAATTTTGAGTGAATTATCTTCAGTAGTTACTAAAATATCGCAGTTTTCGTATTTCTGGAAATTACCGTTATATGAGAAGTGGGCGTGGTTACAGTCCGATTTCGCCCATTTTTAATACCAACCTACCTTGGATAACCGGAAACCTACATACCAAATTTCGTTGAGATATCTCAATTTTTGCTCGAGTTATCGTGTACACGGACGGACGGACGGACGGACAGACGGACAGACGGACGGACAGATAGACATGGCTTAATCGATTTCTCTATTCATTCTGAGCATTTATGTATACATTTGTCTATATCTATCTCGATCCCTTTTGGCTGTTACAAACAACCGTTATGTGAACAAAATTAATATACCCTTGTGCACAAGTGCGTTCGGGACAAAAATATTGAATAACTTAGTAAATGTATTATTTAGTATCTTATTAAATAAAACATCCATTTAATGATAGCGAGCGGCAATTATTCCCTGACTTATATATACAGTCAAGCACAAAAGTTTAGGCACCGAGAATTTTTATCACTTTCTGGAAAGCTTTTTATTTAATTTTTTTCTTTATAAAAATATATGTACATCATACTACCACATAAACATGAAAATAGAATTTCTGAACTTCGTGCCAAAGGTTTTTTTTGTTTTTTGTTTTGTTGTAGTACAAAAAGTCTCTGCGCCTAGAAAATTTTGTTTAAGCGAGGTGTAGATACATTTAAAGAATAGTAATTTTTTATTTTTTTTTTCCAACAATATTCAGCAATACAAACATATAAAAAAATCTTAATGCATACAATCAATTAATAACACTGGCAACATTTTTATGAGCTAGGGCTAGGTGAAATAACACAAACGGCAATTCAAAAAAATCTCTGCTCTGCGTACGCCCATGAGTACATGGTAACTGGCACAGGAATTCAAACCCCCCTATGGAGGGAAATATGAATAAAAATTTGCCACCATTTAGTTTAAGATAATAATGGTAAAAAATATCTTAAGATCTCAAATATTTAAGATCTCAGAGATAGTAGTCGAAGATCTAGGTTTAATTTAAGCCAGGAAGGTTCTATCACCTTTTGTTTCTTTGCTAGAGCTTCTAAAATATTGCAAAAACCGCGATTTTTTACACTTTGACCTCGTTTTTTTCAAAATCTGGAGCTAATGGAAACTTTATGCTTATGGATTCGTAATCAGCAGAAAAAAATCTATCAAAAACAGTTTTAACTTTAGCCGCACCAAAACTTTTTTATACTTTTGTTGGGCTGTGCTATCCATTAAAAAATGAGCAAAAATTCAGATTTCCATTTTTTTCTACACACACATTTACCTTATGTGGTCTACAACACCCTTAGCTTTCCTATTTGATTATAGTGTTGCAAAATAATTCAATGAATATCATAATGCATGTGCAGTAGCATGCGCCTTATTTTGCAACTTT
The DNA here is from genome assembly GCF_013731165.1 of Rhagoletis pomonella. Classification (NCBI taxonomy): domain Eukaryota; kingdom Metazoa; phylum Arthropoda; class Insecta; order Diptera; family Tephritidae; genus Rhagoletis; species Rhagoletis pomonella. The sequence goes on along the minus strand of NW_023459149.1, from coordinate 31,940 downwards.
GTCCTACAAAGCAAGACTCCCCCCAGGTTCATTTGACCATAAAAACGTGACCTGTGAAAAATTGTTAAAATCGGATAACGGAAAGACGTGCCTTAAAGGGCCTAAAGATCAGCAAATTCATGGAATTTTTCACAAAGCGGTCAATATTTTGCCTATAAGTCAGTGAGATATTTAATATATTTTAATGGCACTTGATGGAGTTTTGTCCCCCCGATGTCAAAAATAGCTACAGTATTTCTAAACCTCCCCATATTTTGAAGTTATTGAGGTTTTTTTTTGGGAAAAAGTTGGGAGGCCTTTTGAAAAATTCCACATAGCGTCTCAAATATGGTATCTAAACTAAAGCTGAGATCACACGATTGCCGCAAATGCACCAATCTGGAACAATTTTTATTGTGCTGTATTGGAGCACAATAAAAAAATTGTCCCAATCAAATTCTGTACAGTCACACGGTTGCCTCTTTTTATACAATTTTGATTGCCGCAAGTTGGTGAAAAGCAATATAGTAACAATAATTCCCCCAAACTTATCACACGATTGTTCTAGCATGCGGCAATCGTGACAATAAGATGTTGCGCTGACTTCTAAATTCTGTTTTGTTCTTTGTTGAGTAAAAATGGCGTATTCCTAAAAAAAGTAAATTGCATCTAATTTATATATTGTGGGCTCATTTTATGCATATTTGTTGTTTGAAAGCAAAGAAGCAAACACTTGAGTCCAATGAAAACTGACGCATTTATTTAGAAGTTTGAGTGTACAGTTTTTTTATTTCTCGACGATAACTACAACGTGATATATATGTGGAGTTAAAGTTACAAGAGTTTTCTTTTTAATTTTGGTTTTTTTTTTAATTTTGGCTTTTTTATTAATTACAAGTAAAATTGGTACAAAATAATTATGTATGTTGAAATGAAAGCTGTGAATTTATATAATTTATGTTTGGAATGAAATTTTATAATTATATGTACAGCTCGCAACAAAAGATAACACCTGAACATTTTAATCAGTCTTGACTTTTTTCTTCTGTTTGTTTAATGTTGATTTTTTCTATAAATCCATAGCTCGTTGTTTAGTAAAAACCACATAAATAAAAATTTCAAACTTTAAACAACAATCATAAACATTTCTTAAACTTTTGATAACAATTCAATGCAGTTTTCAAAGTAATTTGCATAGAAGAAAGTGCATAATACCGCCAGCTAAAAAAATTATAAAAAATCGACAGGATTTTTTAGCAACTTCAAACTTGCACCTTATTTTACTAAATTTTAATGAGCTATAAAACCGAATAACAATTTTTTTTCTAGAAATCTAAATTAAAAACCGTGCAATTGTGTTAAAAAATTTAAGAAATTTTTATAATTTTTGTATAAAGCTTGCAATTTATGCGGTTTTTGTTACACAATGAGCTATACTTCTATAGAAAAATAATGAACACTAAACAAATAGAAGAAAAATAGTCAAAACTGATCAAAATGTTGAGGTTCTACCATTTCGTCGTGGGCTGTATTGAACTTTTAAGTTTTTTTTAAATAAATTTATACTGTCATGCCAGTTCGCCAATTGGCGACATAAAATACCTTTCGTATTCTTCTCGTATGAGTTTTGCTTGTGGTGGTATATATCGCAGCAAAGATTCCGTCATCGGACTTCAAGAAAAATTATAATTTGAATACAAATTAAATAAAATTAAAAGTTATGTTGCTTCCGAAAACAAGGATATTGATTTCAGTGATTTTTGGACACATAAGGAAGCAAAAAAGTAAATTATTAATAAACAGCCTAAATATTGTTGTGTATTGCTTACTTCAATTGCCGCACAAGAACACAATAAATATTGCCGCAATTTTGAAAATTTCATTGCCCCATGATTGCCAGTCGAGCTATCACACGATTGCCGCAAGTGGGTTGTATTTGATTGGGCATTGTAAGCACAATATCGGCCTCTATTGCCGCATGAGTCAATTTATTGTGAAATCACACGATTGGGGCATAAAATGAGGCAATAATTGGTGTATTGCGGCAATCGTGGGATCTCAGCTTAACCGTAAATTAGATTTTGCTTTACAAATTTTGTGCCACCGGAGAACCCAAAACTAAAAGAGAAAAGTTCCCTACAACTTTGGCATTTGAATATGCTACGCATTTTATCAGAAATTGTTGAAAAATGGCGAAAACCGCGACAATCCAAAAATTTTTCGCACGTTTCGCTAATTATTTACAATAAAAAATTATTTTTTTTTATATAAAAAATGTGGGAAATTAAATTCTCTACAAATTTGTATACAACCGTTTTTTTTACGAAAAATGCAAAATAAGCTTGCAAATTGCAAAAACCCAAAAAAAAAAAACGCTAAAATCCAAGATAGCGGAATGTTCCGGTATGAAATTTAGGGGCGAGACTGTGGATCCATGATCTAGTGCTAAACAGAAGAAAACTGCATCAAAAGTTCGCTACTAAAAATTTTTCTTCTACTTAACAATTTGATCTAAATTTACTTGGCTAAAATTTAACTTCTGAATTTCTAGGAAATTGAAATTTTACGTCGAAAAAACCTCAATAACTTTAGAAGTTTGAGAGGTTTAAAAATAGGTTAGCCATATTTGACATCGGGGGGCAAAACTACATCAAGTGCCATTAAAATATATTAAATTTCCCACTTTTTTGATCGGAAAACTATGGTTTTCTTCAGGAGATTTTCAATAACAATACCAAAATATTTATTTAACAATTTTCTAATACTAACGATTTTTTATTGGCCCTCCTTTTGCATTTTTCGGGGTTTTTGTGGGTTTTTGGCGAACCTATATATTATAGTTGCGATGAAAAAATGGTCAAATAAACAGAGTTTTCCAATAGAAAAATATTGATTTTTAAGAATTCTATACCATTTCTACGAAAATTTGTTTTTTTCTCCATATAAAATACATAGAAAACTTTGGGCGCTTTGAGCGACCTCTAAATATTTTTTTATTTCAAATTAAAAAATAGGGGTATATTTTTTTCGGTATAGAACAATCCTAGCGCGTGAGAGCATAAAAATTCCGACTTTACTTTTTCACATGCATTTTTGGACCACCGTAATGTACAGACATGGGCAGAGAACGAGCACACAATGACCTCTGTGAATTGCATGTGACTTTTCGTTAAGTTTTTCTAGATTATTTCCACAATTAAATACAATATGCTGAATAAAATAATAGACTGAAAGTTAAGACTTATTCTTTTTGTAACGATTTCAAAATAGAAAGCTTTGAAAAAAGTAGACATTCATATTCATTATTGCAGAAGGGCTTAATTAGAACCTTAATAAAAAATAAAAAACTACATTCAGAACTTGTCTTTTATGTAATGCTGAAGAAATTCAGCTGCGAGCATGCAGCCTGTTATACGAGTAGGTAGATAGAAAAATGTTGCACGCCAAGGAGAGCGCCCGTTTTTTAGCGCTTTCGCAGTTGTTTAAAATTTAATTACAAGCGTAATTTTGAACTACCCATTCTGAAATTTTTTTCAAGCTCTACTTAAGTATTTGAAGAACAGTTTTCAATAAAAAAATTAAAAAAAAAAAAAAAAGATTACTAAATTTGAAAAAAAAAACTTAATTTGTTATTATTTTTTTAATATCTAATTTTTTGTATTAAAAAAAAAAAATTGTATCGACTTCTCGTAATCCTCATATGAAAGCCAAGAAAAAGTCATAAATGGTACGATGATTAAGTTTGTTTTTTATTAAAATGCTTGTTTGCGCGGAAGCATATATTAAAAAGCCCTTTTTTGGCATGCTTAAAATTCAAAAAATATATCTCGTAAACGGTATGTGTCAAATGAAAATAAAAAAAAATACGTGTATCATATTTTTACCCAAAGAATTAAAAGAAAAATAATTTGAGCAAACAAAAATTTTGAGTGTAAATTTTGCATGGATTGGCCCACATATAAAAGTGATATTCTTGGTTGTTAAATTTTTGTAAATCCCGTATTTTCGGGACAAAATATGCGTTTGCCCCGTATGGCTGGAAAAAAATCTGGCACCGCTATTGACAATATTACACAAAATCAACAAAAAAAATAAGGATGGGAAAATCATCCAAATTGTAAAATGTAGTAGATTTTATGCTAACGGCGGTAGATGTGGTAGAACCGCAATTCAGCAACAAAAGTGGGAGATCTACCACACAAGTGGTATAGTCCGCACACTGCGCCTAAGCAACTTTAGCCGAGTCCGAAGCAGCACGCCGGTCATTTCTCTTCTGTGCCAACTGACGTCAATTGGAAATGCCAAGTGAAGCCAAGTCCTTCTCCACCAGGTCTTTCCAATGCAGTGGAGGCCTTCCTCTTCCTCTGTTACCACATCGCGGCCCGTGTTGAATACTTTCATAGCAGGAGCGTTTCTGTCCATTCGAACGACATGGCCAAGCCAGCGGAGCCGCTGAATATTAATTCGCTGCACTATATTTATACCGTTGTTTAGCTCATACAACTCATCATTAAAACGTCTGCGGTATTCGCCATCAACGCTAACGCGTAAAGGTCCGTAAATCTTTCGCGGAATGCTTCTCTCGAAAACTCCAAAAGCCCCTTCATCAGATGTTTTCATTGTCCATGCTTCCGCGCCATACACCAGCACAGGCATGATGAGTGACTTATAGAGTGTGATCTTTGTACGCGTATGCTCTGACTATTTGTGTGTTGACAGGAGATACTTCGTTTTATCCTCGTTCACCACCAGACCCATTCGCTTTGCTTCGCTATACACTCCCGAGAAGGCAGAACAGATTTAGCCCTTGTTTTTTTTTATCGATAAAATCGGAAAATCGGTATCGTCGGCATACGCCAGCAATTGTACGCTCTTGTAAAGTATCGTACCTGAGTGGTTCAGTTCTGCGGCTCTTATTATTTTTTTCAACATTAGATTAAAGAACTCACACTTGTCTGAAACCGAGTGTGGTATCAAACGGCTCGGAGAGGTCCTTCCCAATTCTGACGGAGATGATGGTATTGCCTTTATGGTTTAAAAATTGGTTGAAAATTACGGCCAAAACCGTCGTTTAAAAACTTCCGTATTTGTGTGCAGATGTTGCTGCAACAGGTTCAATTTGACATATTTGCGCATGTTGTTTCACTTCGTATTTGAAAATAAGCTTTGAAATAAAGATAAAAAAGACGAAGAAATAAATGATAACGATGAAGTCAAAAAAAAGAAGGCAGAGGAAAATGGAGACGATGACAGACACATGAGAATTAGGGTAACTGAAAGATAAGAAAATTTCTTGACTTTTTGAAGTGAAACTTCTTTAGCGGCAGTTGGTTGATTGGGAGTAAATTGTCAAATTCAAGGGAAATAATGCACACGGAAATGGTTCCTAGCGGTTTAGCGGTTTGAAAATAAAAACAAAAACACAGATGCCTAGAGATAAAGGCAAAAACGAAGATCAAGGTAAATTTAAACACACTTAACACACACTTAAACACTTTAAGGTAAATGTGAAGAGGAATATGCAAAAATGAAGATAAATATGAAGAAAAGGATGAGGATGAAGATCAATATTATTATCGATATAAAACTCGATATTGTATAGATATAAAACTCGATATTTTTATCGATATAAAACTCGATATAGCTATCGATAAAATAATCGATATTATTATCGATACTGTTATTTATTAATCAACCGCTATTGTAATCGATATAATAATCGATAATGTTATCGATATAATAATCGATATTGTTATCGATACAGTAATGGATATTGTTATCGGTATAATAATCGATTAAATACTTGATTTTGTTATCGATTTAGTAATTGATATTGATATGTATTATAATCGATACTGATGATTGTGATATTTATCGATGAGTCAATCGATTTTGCAATCGCTATATTTTTCTATGTTTATCGATATTGTTATCGGTATTTTTATCGACACAGTTATCGACAGGGTTATCGATATAATAATCGGAACATGGAATGTGATCACATTACATGACATCACATCACATTATATCACATGATATGATAAGACATCACATTATATCACATGATATGATGAGACATCACATGATATTACATGACATCATATGATATCACATCACATTAGACCACCTCCACGATGAGGCGAAAATGCTCCCAATTAGGGAGCACAACACGATGCTCTGCAAGCAGTTTCTTGCTGGGAGCCACAGATGTGGCCACCCAAGTTTACAGCTGATTGCAGAGGAGCCCTCGCCGAGGCACCTCAGGAGGCATCTATATGAACTGACGGACGAAGTCCAAAGGTTCATTAAGCAACCTGCTTCGGGAGACCAGGACAACAATAGCCCAACTTCGCTCTGGCTACTGCAGCAGGCTAAATTCCTACTTGAGTAGGTTAAATGCGGATGTGCCGAACGAGTGTCCGGCATGCGGAGAGACCCCGCCACGACTCGAAACATCTCTTCGCATGCCCGGAAAACCCCACAACCCTAACGGCGTCGTCCCTATGGACCGACCCCATAGAGGCTGCACGCTTCTTGGGGCTGCCGTTAGTGGAACTCGACGACAACGACTGAAATATCAGCCACTCTGGGCGGGGTTGTTGTAGCCGCTACAACAACAACAACAACATCACATTATATGGCATGACATCACATGACTTGACATCACATGATAAGCCATCGTATGACATGCCATGGCATTACATGACATGGGATCACATGATATGACATCATATGGTATGCCATCATATGACATGACATCACAGGATATGACAGCACATGACATGACATCCTATCACATCACATAAAATAACGTCACATCTTATCACGTCATCGCATCTCACCTCATCTACGTGAATAGATAAAGAAAAGGATAAAAGCAAAGATATGAAAGACAAAAAAAAGATAAAGACCAAGGTAAATTTACCGATTTCAAAACCAAACACACCGTTGGAAAGTTAATTTTCTGAAAATGAGGAGAGTTTTTAGTTTCGAAATTGGTTGAAAATCGTCATTTAAAAATGTCCGTATTTTTGTATGTTTGTTTTTGCACCCTGTTCAATTTAAGCTATTTCGTATTTTGTTTTAGTTCGTATTTGAAATTAAACTTTGAAATAAAGATAAATATGAGGATGAAGAAATAAGTGATAACGATGAAGTAGGGCTGTGCGATTAATTGATTACTCAAAATTTTAATTAATCATAAAGTAAATAACTCAATTATTCGATTAATTGGAAATTATGATTACTCAAAAGTTCAGTTACTCGAGTAATCAAGATTTTTGATTAACCAAAAACAAAAATATTTGAGTAATTTGCTTTATGATTAATCAACATTTCGAGTAAAATGAGTAATCAACATTTCAACTCTTTACATATGTATAAAGTAGTTAAAGTTCCTTGATACCTTGAAAACAACGTTTCTGTTTTCAAAAATGAAAACAAAAAAATTTTTTCATATACAGAATGTAAAAAAGAAAATAAGCATTTTCCAAAGCAAACTCTTTTAACGAGCAAAATTATTTTTTTGAGTAATCATATTTCAAGTAACTCGATTAATCATCGTTTTGAGTAATCAAAATCTTGATTACTCGAGTAATTGATTAACCGAATAATTGATTAACCAACTTGCTCGAGTAATCGAATAATCGCACAGCCCTACGATGAAGACAAAAAAAGAAGGCAAAAATGAATATAAGATGAAAATGGGGATAAAGGCGAAAATGGAGACAATGAGAAATGCATAAGAATTAGGGCAACTTAATTGAAATTTTCCGACAGGAATCGAAATAAAATCAGCCATAAAAGGTACCGAAATTTATCGAATCATCGAAGATTATAATTATCGAAATTTATCCATGCTTGTTAAGTTATCGCAACGTATCAAATGAGAAATGTATCAGTTATCGATATTTATTGAATTATCATTATTTGTGGACTTAACGAAATTTATCGAGTTGTCGTAATGCATGGAGTTTTTTCAACTTACAGAGTTATCGATAATTATTGATCTACTGAAATTGGTTGATTCATAGAATCGAAATTTATGGAATTTTCAAAATATATCGATTTTTCGAAACTTCAAGGTTATATAAGCTCATCGATTCATCACTTATCACTGCTTATTGAATTTTATCGTGTTAAGAGAGTGCATCAAGTTATCAAAACTTTTCGATAACTTTCGAAAAATGAGGAGCTGTCAAAACTAAAAATTTATAAAGGTATCCAAAGAAGTTACATTTTTGAGTTATAAAAATTTATTGAGCCCTCGAATTTCACAGTTATCCGAATTGGTCGAGTTAACGAATTTTTTTCGGTTATCGGATTTTAGTGTTTTCGAAATTCATCGAACTATCGATATGTATCAAATCATTGAAATTTATCGATAAACTGGAATGTATCGGGTCAATTCCAAGCCATGCCGAAGTCTTACAAAGGCCTTCTAAGATAAAAAAAATTAAAGTAAGTTAATTTGTACCGTATAAGTTTAGCTATATGTTAAGTTAGAAAACCCCTCCAAGACTCCCAAAACTAGAAAAACTGTCGAATTTCGACAGTAACTGGCACTCTAAATGTGTTATTTCAAATAAAAGATATATTAAGATTTAATTAAAGTGAAAATTCAATTAGTTCTATAAAAATTTAAAATCGTAATTAGTGGGTAACTTTTTATTTTGGTTTTGGTAAATACAATAATACTTATATTTTAGACTGATCGCAAATGTCGTATGGAAGCAAATTTAATTTTACTGAAAAAATTTGTGATGTGTTAATTTTTCCCAAATTTTGGTACTTTAGGAAAGTTGGCAGTTATGGGGCTCAAGTTCGTGAGTACTCACACAGACGGTTGCCACTTCCCTGCAGGAAAAGCTACTAGTTGTGAACTAGAATTCTACCAGCTTGCGTTTCCGATCAACTAGTTCACGTTCTATCCTTTTTCAATCTTAGCGACTGGTATTTTTAACATTGCGATGTCCTACGAGATGTCAATTGGCAGGCTATGCATCAGCATCTACTAGTAAAAAATACTAGCAGCTTCATACCAGTTGATGAGGTCCAAAGTTCAAGTCCTGGCGCAGGAAAAATTGTTTATTTTATTTTTTTTGAATCATTTATTTAATTTTTTTTGGGGGTTTTTATTGTAGTTTTGAAATTTGATTAAAAAAAATGTTTTAATATCTTTTTATTTTATGGCGCAAGAATTTCTTCCCATACACTCCGTTGCATAATTATAAATCCAGTACAATAGTCTTTGAAACAGCCGTCACAATCAAGATAGGTAAAAACTTTCTTCTATGACTTTTGCATGGTAAGAGCTATCTTATAATAGAGTGGTTAATTTTTTTACAATCATAACCGTATTTAAAAGATTTAAAAAAAATCTAAAAATTACTTGTTGCAAAACTATAAATCCAAAAAAAGAAATCCCAATAACATGAGTAAAACATGCAAATATGTCCTTCTAATACCCGATTTGTGCTCCATTGACTTTAATTAACTGAAATATATGCTTCCTCATACTTAGACATAATGTCTTCGGTAAAGCGGCATCCAGTTTAAGTCCCTCTTGCAAAACCGCCAATTTAAGTCATATAACGTTTTCATATTGGCGATTATCAGCATAAACTTTCATTGCCGGTATTCTCCACACGTTTTCCGTTGGATTGAGGTCTCGAGAGGTCAAGGGTTCGAATATTGCTGGTTTCCAAGCAGCATTTTGCCTCCCTGCTTCTATAAAATGCAGCATTGTCGTGTTGAAAAATGCAATGTCTTTCATTGCACTCAATAACTGGTTTGAGACTGCTCCGCAGTATGGGAATATAGTCTAAATTCTTCATTTTATTTGACCAGAATTGCAACTCAAGGGTACAATCGGATGTTATTGCACCCTACAAAATCACATTTCCGCGACCGAAATTCCGCCGGTAAAAAATGCATCGTTCTTGCCGTAAATCGTTCAAAATATTATCCATTCAATACATTTGTACCATCCAGATTGAATTTCTTTTCGTCTGAAAAGATAACCTAAGCCTACTTCTTAATAGTGAATTTTGAGGTAAAATAACCATTTTAACAACTTAAAGAATTCTGTCAATTGCCATGCTTTTACTAGCGAAATCCTTTCGAGCAGCTTTAGGATATAGCAAAAGACGCGGAACCGTGATAATTTCACTATACTCGAGGTGCTAGTAACGTTTTAAGGCCCTCCAAATCGTTTGATGACCAACGAGATCTGAACATTTGTCTCTTAACTTCTGGAAAATTGTGACGGAAACCAACAATATTCGGACCCTTGTGCTCTCTTGACCTCAATCCAATGGAAAATGTGTGGAGAATACTAGCAAAGAAAGTTGATGCTGATAATCGCCAATTTGAAACGTTATATGGCTTACATTGGCGGTTTTGTAAGAGGGACATGAACTGGATGCCGCTTTACCGAAGACATTATGTCTAAATATGAGGAAGCATATATTTCAGTTAATTAAAGTTAATGGAGCACAAATAGGGTTTCAGAAGGACATATTTGCATGTTTGACTCATGTTATTGGGATTTATTTTTTTGGATTTATAGTTTTGCAACAAGTAATTTTTAGATTTTTTAAATCTTTTAAATAAGGTTATGATTATAAAAAATTAACCACTCTATTATAAGAGAGCTCTTACCATGCAAAAGTCATAGAAGAAAGTTTTTACCTATCTTGATTGTGACGGCTGTTTCAAAGAGTATTGTACTGGATTTATAATTATGCGACGGAGTTTATGTATGTTTTTTGCAATGCAATAAGTTTTTAAAATTTGTTTTTTTTACATTTAAATTGAAATTATTAAAAAGTTTTTTAGGTAAAAGTGGCACCGTTTTTGAAATATTAAAATTTTGTTTAATAAAAAAAAATTAGGCCTTTTCATGTACTTATTTTCTTTAACTGTACCCTCTAGTCAAATGTACCAGTTGTAAACTACCTCGCAACTAGTATGAACCGCATGCCCAACTAGTCAGCTAACTAACTTTTTTCCATGCAATCAACTGTTATTTTTAACATGGGGATGTCGTACTTTAGTTCATTTTCGAGTGAACTTAAATAAAAACAAGTAAGAAAGTCTAAGTTCGGGCAGAGCCGAACATTAAATACCCGGCGCAAGTATTAAATACATGTTTTTCCCCTTTCCGAAAGCTACCCCTACATGGAAAGCCGGGGTGTATCAATTTTGAGTAAATTAGCGTCTTTAAATTTCGAAATATTGCAGTTTCAAGCATTTCTGAAATTTACCGTTATATGAAAAGCGGCCGTAATTTTAGTCCGATTTCAAAAATTTTCAACGTTTTGCTTTTATGTGGCAAGAACAATAAAAATACCGAGTTTGGTACAAATTGATAGAACGGTTACCGATATACATATATGTGGTCATAAGTGGGCGGTGCCACGCCCATTTTCCAAAATTTAACCATAAACATATTTCTTGGTAAAGAATTGTTGCGAGCATCAATTTTGAATAAGTTAGCTTTAATATTTACTGATTTATCGAAGATTTCGTATTTCTCTAAATTACCCTTATATGGAATGTGGGCGTGGTTATTGTCGGATTTTAAAAATTTTCAGCCATTTGGTATGCTGTACCAAGGCGAACAACTGTGCGAAGCTTGGAAGAAATCGGTGCAGCGGTTGCCAAGATATACACATATAACTATAAGTGGGCGTGGCTACGCCCATTTTTCAAAAATTTATAATATTCTTATTTTTCGTCTAAAAGTTATTGTAAATATCAATTTTGAGTGATTAATCTTCAGTAGTTACTAAAATATCGCAGTTTTCGTGTTTCTGAAAATTACCGTTATATGGGAGGTAGGCGTGGTTATTGTCCGATTTTGCCCATTTTCAATACCATCCGTCCTACGCCTGAAAGAAGTACACGTACCAAGTTTCGTTAAGATATCTTAATTTTTACTCGAGTTATCGTGTGCACAGACGGACGGACGGACAGACAGTCACCGCTTAATCGATTTCTCTTTTCATCCTGATCATTTATGTATACATTTGTCTATATCTATCTCGATTCGTTTTGCCTGTTACAAACAACCGTTATGTGAACAAAGTTATAATACCCTTGTGCACAAGTGCGCTCGGGTATAAAAATGGAGTCATCTCATGGCAATGGAGTAAGTATCTTTAATTTATAACATATTTAACTTATTAAAGATCTTTTTTAATTCAGTGCAAAACTAAGCGTGTCCGGGGAAAACCAAACCATGTGTGGACAGTGTCGGAAGAGAAGTCCCTAATTGATTTTCTTTTAGAAAACCGCCTATTTGAGGTTGTAACACATTCAGATCCCAATTGTTTGATTTCGGAACTCCTAGATGGACACTTCGGCGATTTGCCAACAACATAAGCATATTCAACCTAAAAGTTTCATCGATCTCTTCCTCCTCATCTTCATCGCCTAACAAAAATGCACCAAATAAATTTAAAAAACTCATAAATGACTTATTTGACGACTCACTTCCTTCCATCGTTGCGTCCTGCGCGTACTTCTCGCAAATCGCAGCCATTAATTTGCTTTTCTCGCTTCTTCTGGGCATTAGAAACTTTCTAAAGCTGTTTTAATAATTTTGATTTTGTCAAATATAATTGTTAAAATATTGTACAATAGCACACGAAAAAGTATGGGATGCTCACAAGTTTCATTTTACAACTGTTCTAAAAAAACAGTACAAAAGAGCAAATATGACAAATAGCACGACTTGTGAACTCCCTAAGTATGTTCAGTTATACTTGATAGGATAAAGTTATACAGCTATAAGTGGGCGCTACCACGCCCATTTTCTAAAATTCCATAATAATCTTATTTTAAGAGATTATTGTGAGTATTATTTGAGGGCGATTAATTGAGTAAATTAGCGCCCTTAAATTTTGAGTTATCGAAATTTCAAGCATTTCTGTAATTTACCGTTATATGAAAAGTAGGCGTAATTTTAGTCCGATTTCAATAATTTTCAATGTTTTGTGGCAAGCACAATAACCGTACCGAGTTACAAATTGGTAGAACGGTTACCGAGATAAATATATGCGATCATAAGTGGGCGGTGCCACGCCCATTTTCCAAAATTTTATCATAAACGTATTTCTTGGTAAAGAATGGCTGCAAGCATCGATTTTGAATAAATTAGCTTTAATATTTACTGATTTATCGAGGATTTCGTATTTCTCGAAATTACCGTTATATCGGATGTGGGCGTGGTTATTGTCCGATTTTAAGAATTTTCGGCCATTTGGTATGCTGTACCAGGGCCAACAACTGTGCCAAGTTTGGAAGAAATTGGTGCAGCGGTTACCAAGATATACACATGTAACCATAAGTAGGCGTGGCTACGCCCATTTGCCAAAATTTTTTAATATTCTTATTTTTCGTCTAAAACTCATTGTAAATATAAATTTTGAGTGAATTATCTTCAGTAGTTACTAAAATATCGCAGTTTTCGTATTTCTGAAAATTACCGTTATATGGGAGGTAGGCGTGGTTATTGTCCTATTTTGCCCATTTTCAATACCATCCGTCCTACGCCCGAAAGAAGTGCACGTACCAAGTTTCGTTAAGATATCTCAATTTTTACTCGAGTTATCGTGTGCACAGACGGACGGACAGACAGTCACCGCTTAATCGATTTCTTTTTCCATTCTGATCATTTATGTATACATTTGTCTATATCTATCTCGATTCGTTTTGCCTGTTACAAACAACCGTTATGTGAACAAAGTTATAATACCCTTGTGCACAAGTGCGCTCGGGTATAATAAAAGTTTTCACTAAATTAAATTAAATTCATTAACTTTGCACATTTCAGTCCTTTCTTTTTAGAATTTTATAAAGGTAATAATTAACCATTAAAATTTTAGATTTGGATAAGACTAAAATACATAAATAATTCATGCAGTTATTAAATATTCTTAATTTGTGTCTATAGTTTGAATAGTGAAATTAATCAAATAATTATACTAATCGTGTAATTAAAAAAAGTCAAAAATAATTGAAAATGATAAAAAATAACAGGATAATAATGTAATTAAAATAAATGCTAATATTGGTATTTAAACCAGGGACATAACAGTTATAAGTTTTATCGGAAAAACGTTGTTGCATAACAGTTATTAGATGAGAAATATTTTTTATTTCGCCGATAAGAGTTATAGCGCATCGTTTACTTTTTACGTTGCCTGATAACTGTTATGCAGGAGAAATATACATATTTTCCGTCGTCAATAAGAGTTATTTCCCAAAGTTTATTTTCTACGTTGCTAGATAACAGTTATTTCCGACGTTTCTTTTTATGTTGTCTGATAACAGTTATTTCACTCCTCCACTTTTATTTTCATCATCTTTATATTCTTCTCCATCTCCATTTTCGTCATTATTATTATCCTTCAACGTTTATCAGACAACGTAAAAAATAAATGTTGGACAATAACTGTTATCAAGCAACTTAAAAGATAAATGTTGGGCAATAACTGTTATCAAGCAACTTAAAAATAAACTTTGGGCAATAACTGTTATCAAACAATTAACATTATGATTTAATCATATACCCAAATAAAAGTTACAATTGTATTGTATAAACCTTAGGTTATAACCAGGGAACGGACTTTTAGGACCTAAAAACCTATAAAAAAGGCAAAATAAAGTAACGAAATAGGCTGGAAAAGGCAAAATAAAATAGCGAAAAGGGCAGGAAAAGGCACTAGGTATTGTAAAAAAGGCAAAAAAAAAAGGCAAAATAAAATAGCGAAAAAGGCAGGAAAAGGCAAAAAAAAGGTATTGCAAAAAAAGCAAAATAAGGCACTAAAAAAAACAGAAAATACGAAGAACAATCAAAAAATATATTTATTTTAGAAATGTTTATATTACAAGTAAAAAGAGAAAAACTATGAACTAGTTTCATTATATGAAAAATTTGTACTTTGAATCTTTGACCTATTTTCTCCTTTCGAGTTTTTAACTCACACAGCTTTTATCTCTATAGTTGTAGTAACATTGCACCACAAGGTGCATTTTGAAGTTTTCTGGCAGCATTTTCATTTTCGCGAAGAAAATCCTTGAATGTACTAAATGTGCGCTCGACGTAAGTTGATACAAGTGGAGCCCAATTTAAATATGGAACGTTTGGAACGTTCATATTATCAGGAATAAGGGCGTTTTCCTCGCCCTTTACAATTTTACCCACACCCCTTATTGTCTCCAAGCCTACGTTAGCTGAGAAAACGGCTTTGAATTTTTTCAACACCAATTTGGCAAGAGGTCCCTGCGCTTCTATAAGCCGCATGGGCATGTGTATATTTTTTAATCTTGAAAAAAAAAAAGAATTGTAAATACTATAATCACTTTTTTAAAGGTAGAAAAGGCAAAAAAGGCAAATATCTTAAAAAAAGGCAAAAAAAGGCAAATATCTTAAAAAAGGCAAAAAAAGGCAAAAAAAGGCAACATCAAATGTGTATATATGGAATCAGGGAAAGCTAAATCGTGGACATTCCTAATCGAATATACTCTATCTCTTTAGCAGAAAAAAAGGCAATTTCCATAAAATCCGTTCCCTGGTTATAACTAGACATCGGAATTCTATGAAATTTGTATATGCAGAAAATATGAAAAAAATATGCAAAATATATGCAAAAGATATGCAAATAATATGCAATCAATACTTATGTTAACGGGGCTTTGTATTAAATCAAAGCAAGTTCCTGCAGAAAAATTTTATGTACCAATCCAACTTAAACCCTGCTATTTATTTAGTAAATCCATCAATCTTTTAGTATGTTGTCTACAACATCTATATCTATGTATGTAAATCCTACTAATATTATGAATGTGAAAGATGGTATGTTTGCATGTTTCTTGGCCCATAACACGGAAATGACTTAACGGATTTGCATGAAATTTTGCTCACAGATAGTAGATGACCTAGGTTGAAAAATAGGCTACCCTTTAAGGGTTGCCACTTGGTAAAAAGTTAAGTTAAATTAATAATTTCAATCAAATATTACAATACAGTAAATTTAAGAGAGCTTAATTTCGAAGATATTTTTCAAGAGGGTTGCCACCTGTTTGAAAATTAAATTTTTCACACAGATGGTTTATGACCTGGATTGAAAAATGGGCTACCTCCTTTACCGCATTTCCGATCAGAATCAAATTTAGCACACTTACTACGGATTTCACAAGGATGGTCTTAGACTGAAAGTAATTCCGATAACTCAAGGCCCTTCCCATACAAATAAGTTATATGAAATATTAAAATATGAGTGTTAGGAAATCTTTAGGCTAAACATTAGGATTATTTTTGAAGTGTTTGAAGAGTGTTGCGCCACCTGTTCAAAACTTAAATTCAATTAAAATTATTCAATAAGTTAAATGAATTGTTGCAAATAGGGGTGGCAATCAAAGTGGCTTCAAAAGGTCTTATTTATAACTAAACGTAGAAGCTTTACCACCTATTTGAAAATTCAAATTTATCATAAACTGTGGGATTTAGGTTATTAAAAATATATCACATTCTGGGGCAAACGTATGAGGTTTATGAAGGATATAGTTTGAAAGTATTTTGAAGAGGGTTAAAAAAAGAAAAAATGTGAAAATGTTTTCCGTTAAGTTAAAGTCTCTTTGTTGAAGTATTGTGGAACGATTTTCCGTCATCCCTTGTCAAATTTGGTTTGGAGACAAACCGGTTTTGGCGTTGTGCTATCTTCAGTATCATTTTTCGAAAGAAAGGGATGGCGGAAAATCGTTCTACAATACACCATACTCCTACCCTGTCGGAAACACCAACAACGAAAATGAGAATCTGTTTGTTTATTTTTTATTGAAATAAATTACACCTAATGTAACACGCAGAAATTTCATACTCAGCGAAGCGGGTGAAGGAAAACTAGATTACATATACTTTACATGTACATTGTTTCAACAAATCAAAAGACTTTTAATACGAGAGTGGTTCAATAAATCCAAAATTTTATTTCGCATTGCAGTACACTACTAGTACTTTTTCTAAATTTTCTACATTAAATCTTTGCCTTTTATCATTTAAAATTATTTTAAATGATGAAAAAGATCTCTCTACTTCACAAGAAGTGATTGGAGCGAAAATAAATTTGTTCCAAAATTTCTGAAACAACGATATTGATGTAGAATGACCTTCAGGATTATTTAAAAAATAAGCAAGATTTCGAAGCTCAGAAAAAAAAGAGTTTTTTGCTAAAACCTCAGAAAGTTTCTCTCTTACGGTTTTGCCATAGTTCCCAGGGACATTTTGAAGGGATGCTTCACAGTCCAAAATAATTTTTATGGACTCGTTCAGCCGCATTCCCTTTGTCTCTAATTTTTCGATGCTCTCTGGGATTCTAGCAAAATAACTTTTTATAAAAAGAAGACATCGCAAAATTTGAGGACCTTGAACTGCGTTCTGTGCATTTTTCACACAATCTGCTTCTGGTGGAAACTTTTGAACAATCTGAAAAACAGATATTTAATTACTTTGAAACAGCATTTTTTTTGGTTATTACCTCTTTAATTTTTTCAAAATTGTTGGCATAAAAGAGAGCTGCGTTTAGCCAAGTACCCCATCGCGTAAGAACTGGATTTGGCGGTAAAGAGCCATTACCCATAACTTCCTTATATATTGAAATTCGGGAAGGTGATTTCAGCAATGTCTTTTTCATAGCGGAAATAAATTCGTTTACTTCTGGAAAAAGTGATCGAATTTTTTCTGCAACTCTGTGAAGGCCATGAGCCAGACACGTCAAATGCTCCAAATTTGGATAAAAAAACTGATAGGTGCCTTGCTGCTTTTATCATGTAAGGAGCTGCATCCGAAACCAGCAGCAAAACCTTATCACTGTTTCCTCCACATGGCCAGAGCTTTATTAAGGCGGCGTTCACGAATCGTGCTATAGCATTACTGTCGGGACGATCCAGCTCTTTACTGCACAGCAAATGAGGCGTTGAGGGCTTACATTCTTCAAGTGTCCCTACAACTAAGTTTCCTATGTAGCGGCCAGTTGCATCAGTTGTTTCGTCAACAGAAATCCATATATAATTATTTCCAATGTCTGCCCTTATGGCCTCCATCGTTGCTGTGTAACACTTATTCAGGTATGTTTTCCTTATTGTTGATTCGTTTGGTATTTGTCGCTCGGTATATTTTTGGAGGAATTTTTTCCAACAACTATTTTCCAATACATTCCACGGAATATTCGCTGAAACCATGGCTTGGCACATTTCAAAATTGAAGTCATGCGGATTTGAGTTTCTCTCATTGCCGATATTTTCTACCAAATTTGCTGACGATTGATGAAATTTGGTATTCAAGTGTTGTTGCAGTTGATATTTTCTGGTACAATTAATCTTCAGAATTCATAAATTTAATAATATTAATCAGCTGTAAATTAATTTTACGAATTTCGCAAATTTTGCATTTAAAAAGAGATATACTTACTTTTTTTTTGCAATATAAACATTCCATAATTGTATCGCTAATTTTGAAGCACCCATTTCCGACTTCTTTCACCCATTTATTTAAATTTAGTTGAGACATTTCTGATAACTACTAATGTGAAGGGATATTAAAAAAACACACGAAATGCAGATCGCCTGACTTAACGGATAAGCTCGCTATTCTTACTATTTTCAACTGTTCTACAACGAAACGTTTTCATAATTTTTTGTTTTTTTTTTGCAAAACAAAAATGCAAAGCCTTTTAGATTATTCCTGGACAGTAGATATACGCATAGAGTTTAAATTTACTCGTAACAAAATGTAACAATAAAAAAAAATTATAAAAATTATTTCTATGCCAAAACCAAAAATTTATAATATTCTTATTTTTCGTCTGAAAATTATTGTAAATATCAATTTTGAGTGAATTATCGTCAGTAGTTACTAAAATATCGCAGTTTTCGTATTTCTGAAAATTACCGTTATATGGGAAGTAGGCGTGGTTATTGAGCGATTTTAAAAATTTTCGGCCATTTGGTATGTTATGCGAAGGCCAACAACTGTGCCAAGTTTGGAAGAAATTGGTGCAGCGGTTACCAAGATATACACATGTAACCATAAGTGGGCGTGGCTACGCCCATTTTTCCAAAAATTTATAATATTCTTATTTTCCGTCTAAAAATTATTGTAAATATCAATTTTGAGTGAATTATCTTCAGTAGTTACTAAAATATCGCAGTTTTCGTATTTCTGGAAATTATCGTTATATGGGAAGTGGGCGTGGTTACAGTCCGATTTCGCCCATTTTCAATACCAACCTACCTTGGATTAAGGGAAACCTACATACCAAATTTCGTTGAGATATCTCAATTTTTGCTCGAGTTATCGTGTCCACGGACGGACGGACAGACGGACGGACGGACAGACATGGCTTAATCGACTTCTCTATTCATTCTGAGCATTTATGTATACATTCGTCTATATCTATCTCGATTCGTTTTGGCTGTTACAAACAACCGTTATGTGAACAAAATTAATATACCCTTGTGCACAAGTGCGCTCGGGTATAAAAATATACTTAAGAAAAATATGGAAATATGCAGAAAATATGAAGATATGCAAAAAATATGCAAATATGCAAAAAAATATGCAAATATGCAAAAAATATGAAAATATGCAAATATGCATAGGCATAAATCTTCTCCATTTTCAATGCAACGAACTTCTGTCTTGGTCCGGGATCTCTTGTATGCTAAACAAAAATATGCAATTTCATGGAATTCCGATGTCTAGTTATAACTCTTATCGGCGAAATAAAAAATATTTTTCATCTAATAACTGT
The DNA here is from genome assembly GCF_013731165.1 of Rhagoletis pomonella. Classification (NCBI taxonomy): domain Eukaryota; kingdom Metazoa; phylum Arthropoda; class Insecta; order Diptera; family Tephritidae; genus Rhagoletis; species Rhagoletis pomonella. The sequence goes on along the minus strand of NW_023459149.1, from coordinate 12,141 downwards.
TATGAAACAACGTTTTCGGTACATTTCATAATTCGGGCAACGTTTTCAATTTGGAAATTCGGGATAACAGTTATTTTTGGTCCCTGATTTAATCATTAAATGGTAATCCAAAAAACATGCTTTAATTAATAATCATTATGATTATTAATCATTAATTAACAGGTCTGGTATAATTGAATATTTATGTACTCGCTTTAATGATTTGCAATATACCCAAATAAAAGTTATAATATTTTGTGTACTTTATTGTATTAAACTGTCGAAGTCAAATAGAACCGGGCATGAATAAATCGTTTTGTACTTAGTACAAATCTGGTCATTTTTGAACTAGTTCGGTTTCCGTCAGGAAATTCTATTGGAAACTAGTGTTTTTCCTGACTAGTTTGGGGTTTCGCCATACTTTTTGCCAATTTTGAGTGAGTGAGCGCATTAGGAACGAAGCTGTAGTGGGAATATCGCAGGGATGGAATTCCATAATTTCAAAATGTGCCTAATGGACTGCAAAAATAGTGCCAAAAATTCAAATTGCTTTCTTTTAAGGCTTTTTAAGGACCACATATAAGTGTTTCCATCGGAAGGTTTACCGCGACAAAATAAAATAAAAGTCATATATCTAACGTATTTATGGGCCAAATTGTCTGCTTTTTTTAATTATATACTGGCTATGTGGGTAGAAAATTTTTGCGTAAAATGGCGCCAAGGTCGAGATATTTCAAAAAATCATATTTATGGTCAACGTTTCACAATTGGGGTTGTAAAAGAAAATTTAAGAAAGTTGCATTAATTCAAAAAACTCTAAAAACAACTAGAATTACTCCAAATCATATTAAAACACGTTTCATGAAAAGAGCAATCCACAATTCGGTTTTGCGATTTTGTAAGAAAAGAAAAAATCAACTTGCATTTTTGTCACGTAACGACACTCTCTTTAATTGATTAAATTTAAATGATTTTTCGGTTAAATATAGAGCTAATCATGTGCTATACAATGGTCCAAAAAAGTAAAAGAAAACACATGTTTTCCTCATTGAAACGCACGACTGTCACTTATGTGACTGTGTATTATTAGAGTAAAAGCATAGTAAAATAATACAATATTCCGATTACGAAGGGGAAAAAACTGAAATATAGCTACTCGGAAATAGCTACTCGGTTTACACATATGCATACATATGTACCTATGTGCGAAATAACAGCAGTGCGACATTTTGACCAGTTTTGACTATTCTTCTTTACATTGAATAATTTTTATTAATTTTATATAATGACCTTTATTTTAATTTTTAAGTGATTTTAATTTTCACTTTTCGAATCTATAATTTATGATTGTGGCAAAACTGAATGAATTGTGCCAAAAGTGCACTTATGAATGAAAGTGCCAAAAATGGCACTATTGTGCCTACTTTTCGATCAATGCACATAGGGGTATTTAGCCGATTTATGCGGCCAAAATTATTTTTATGAATATCTCAACTCGAAATGTTTAGAAAAGACGTGGTATGACATATAGAATTGTAAATGTTTAAAATCAAGAAGGTTAAAACATTAACAGAGTTGCCACCTGTTAAAAAATGTTGTTCAATTTGTTATATGAATTGCTGCAATATGGGTATCAATGAAAATGGGTTTGAAAAGGCTTTATCTCTAAGGAACCTTCCAGGGTTTAAAAAATCAAATTCAACTTTAATTGAAGGAATTAAATAATTCAAATATGTATCACAGGATAGGTAAGAAATGGGTGTATTCGAGGTGCAATTAATGCGGCAGTGTTACTCTTTTATGAAAGAGTATCACGTTCTACGCGAAAATTTGGACGAATAAAATTTTGACAATCAGTTACTCATCATTGGCAAATCAAAAACAACATAAACATTTTTACTGCGCAATTTCTGCAACATTTTAGAAAAGTTGAAGTTGAGTATCAGCAACAACAACAACAGTTTGGTACGGATTAGTGAAGTGGATACTGATATACAGCATTTCATCATAAGTGGGTGGGGCCACACCCATTTTCTAAAACTTTAATGATAATCCTATTTTGTTCCAAAATTTTAGTTTACATACTAATTTTTAACAATTTGGATACAATATTTACTGAAATATCGTAGATTTTAATTTAAACGCTTGTATACCCAAAATTACTTCTTTAATCATCACTTATATAACACCAATGTAAAGGAAAACAAATGTTTATTCCGAAATATATAACATTCCCGCAGATTTCTAGCAACAGGACCGAAAGGTCCAATAAAACATGACTTTTGCTAATATCTCGAAAACTATTTATTTGTTAAATTCTAGTTCAGCGGCCTCAAATTCATCTAAAAAGTTTAATTTTAGTGTTAAAATAAATCTAAAGTAGTGTTACTATATACTAGTCGCGTTTTTTAGATTTTTCCTTAATACATTTTCTAAGTTAAGAAATACCACTTATCTGCCATTTTCTGCGGGCAGTCTTTTCACACTATATTAGCCAAATTTCTAAGCTTTCAATTGAACAAAGAATAATAACGCGATCTCTCCCGGGGATACAACAAATTCCTTAATATTCACAAAAATTAACAAAAAAATACTCGTTGAAAACCGCTATTTTCGTTACATTTAAATTGAACTTTTGCTTAATAAAATTATGAAAAAAAATTTACCCTTAAATGCATTATTACGGTCTGTATGCGGAGCCATCACTACTTTTTAAGAATATAATGCAGTAGTCAAAATATTAACTTAAAACCGTCACGATCTTTCTAGAGAGCGAAAATTTATTTATAAGCAGCGTTAGAATATTCTGTTTCCGGTCAACGGTGAGCGTTCGCTGTGCAAGTTAGAAAAGTGAGGGGGACTGGGAAATGTTATTTGGAATGTTCTCTATCGAATGTGACTAATTTTTTAAGTTTTCTCCAAAATTTTATCAAATTGGTTTTTGGCCGCCTAAATCGTTCAAATACCCCTATGTGCAATGGCTCAGAGAGCGCTCAGCATTCTTTAGGGGTGGCTCACAAGCATGAATATGTTCCGCTCTCAAACCAAATCGTGGTTGCCTCAACTAAGATTTGGTAACCATGTGTTGAAAGAAAGCTTATCTGCATTAGCAGAGCTTAATAACATCCTTTTCTGAACCATACGTTAAGTTAAATGGAATTTGTAGAAATATGCTGCAAAGAAATATTTATTAGTATTTACCAAACCCTTCAACTAAATTGACGATTTGGTACAACCTAGATGAATATTAGAAGCTTTAATATATTTAGTTATAATTACCAACCCATGGTAATAGTTCCCATTCCTTGGTAAAAGTTCCCAAATATTGTCGAAATTCGGGAACTAAATATCTTTAGTTGTCGAAACTAATCGTTTTTCTCAGTGTATCTATGGCAACTTATTCACATAGATCAATCTCGTTGTGCATATGCGTACATCAGAGTGGTGGCGTTTCCTTGATTTAGACGTACTTATATCCAAAATATGTTGAGTGGCGGAGAATATCAAAATAGGCACTCTTTGCTGATCACCGATATACATATATGTAAATGGGCAAGCATCTTCCGGTTTGGAACTATTTTCTCCTATATTTCTAAACCGCATTCAATGACTGTTACTTTGTTTTTAGTTTTCGGGAAAAGGTAAAGTTCTTAATGAAAATTTGAAGATTTATTTTTTTAATTTTGTACAAAGTTTGGAACTTTGGTTTTTAGGGCTTCTGTAAGAGGACAGTCTCTTCTTCTGGTAAAAAAATAAAATTAATTTACTTAGGAACATTAGAATTAAATGGGGAAAAATCGATGGTAAATTTGTTTTAACATAAGCTATACATTTGTAATTTAGTTAACTTTCATTTCTTTTCATCGTTTCCTAACAAAAATACAATGAAACATTTAAACATTTTTTGCTGAAATCTTGGATCTCTCATCCCTTATGGATTTTTTATAAGCACTTCGCAACCTCCAAAGTCGGTAAATTATTTAAATAGCAGTTTACCAGATACGCTCGTGGCGAAGTCTCGCGCAACCGAGTGCAGCTAGTTTTAATATATTTTATTTTATTATGTTAAGCATTGTTTCGTACATATATTCCAGTACAAGCAGAATTAAATATTGGTATAGGTGATATTATATTTAAGTATATTTTTAGTTAGTTTGAGCCAAAACATTAAATAAAATCTCTTCATGGTTATAAAAACGTACATATATTTGAGCAATGAAATAATAAATAAACATTTGTATAAATAGACAAAAATATGTGGATACAAGTTCTGTGGCACATAAATAATCTTTATCAACACTTTTACAGTACACTACGTACATGTTCGTGGGTAACCGCGCTCACGTTCTGTTCTCTGTTGTGGGTTATTTTTTCTCTTCAAAAGTAAGAGTTGATTTGGGACTCTTTCAAAGTGGAGAGGGTTATTTTCGATATCTGCTATTGCGAACATAGCGCTCGGGTACAAAAAATATACATATTACATATGCAAATTTTCCAAAAATAGATGTTAACCCCCGTTCAGGTGCGGTACTGAATTTGTTACCTTTTTTGAGCTCGAAATGTCGGCCAGTATCAAAAACACTTTTAAGACCATTATTAACAACTTGTTGCATGTTCAAATTTTCTTGGCATTATGTAGTATGTTGGTGTTTGGCCCAGTTTGTTCATTCATAGGTACGGTGACCATTCGTACAGATTTTGGCGGGATAGTACCGATTTTCGGTGTTTTCTTTATTCATTTATTAATACTCTCCCTGTACTCTGGCCCAAAAACAATTTTTCGTACAAGCGAGGCAGCACTTTCGTTATCACAAAGGACATAGAATATTAGGAAGCCATAAACATATACAGCATCCTTATTAATAATATAATAATATAATTAATGAAATTATAAAAAATAATTCTAATACCCTCAAAAAATCGTAGGTATGAAAAACTTAAGCTGTAGAGAGGAGAGGGTGGCAAAAATATAAATAGGGAAGAGACATTTTAGCTTTCTTGGCTTACGCCTTTCGGTTTTTAATGCTTGTTACTTTTTATAAAAATGTGGCTCGTTATCTAACAAAGACCATATAAGTTAAAATTTCAAACTTTATACACAAATTAAAAATTTTTGAGATTTTGAATTAGATTTCTTAGAAATATTCTGAGTATGCTGTAACCCGTTCATTTCAAAATGCAAATTTTAATTAGCTATGACTTACCGTTGATATTTGGTAAATTTTTTTGGAAGGTGATGCTTATAGAAATTAAATTGTTGAACATAATATGTATGGAAGAAAATGCGCGACAAAAATTGCCATAAATCAACTGTAAGTCCAAGCTTGTTCCAACTTGCACTTTATTATACTAAAATTTAATTGTAGCCCATTAGCATACTCAAAACAGTTCTAGAAAATCTGATTAAAATGTTTCAAATTGTGATGCAAATTTTGAAATTTTGATTTAGATGATTATTTTACATAGTAAGTTATATTTTCATTAAAAAAATAATAAACATTTTGAAATTTGTTTCTCTTTGTTTTGTTTTAAATAAAACTGTATTATGCATTTTTTATTCTAAAAACAAAATTGTATGCTCAGACTCGATGCTTTAGAAATGTCCCGATTTTTGTCCACGGAAATCTGGTCACCGTATTCATTGGTGATATGGCGAGAAAAGAAAGGTTGAGAACTACTCGTCTAATGCATTTACGTACATACATACCGTGTGTACATGCATAAAACACAGTGTTGCCAAGTTTTGAATTTGAAAAAGCACTAAAACCCGAGAAAAATCGTGTTTTTCTCGAAAAATGCACCAAATTTGTATCGGAGTATTTAATGGACTTTATATCAGAGACCCAGAATAATAATTATTTCATGGTGGGGTTTTAAAAAAGTCATCCAAATTTTCGTAAGAAATAAGTCTTTGATAATAATTAGTATGAGAAATTTTTTTAAGTCATCGATAAATATTGTTTTAAGACTTATATTAGAAGTCTTTTCATAATAATTATCAGCGAGATAAATATTTTTTCAAAGACTTTAATTTTGAGACCTATATTATAAAAGTCTTGACATAATAATTATCATTGAGTTAAATATTTTTAAGTCTTCAAAGACTTTTATTTTGAGACTTATATTATAAGTCTTTTGATAATAATTATGAGTGCCAAAAAATTGTGTATATAGTACCGAACGGGTCCCAATAAATATATAAGTCTTAAAATAAAAGTCTTTGAAAACTTAAAAATATTTATCTCTGATAATTATTAAGAAAAACTTTTGTGATATAAGTCTTAAAATAAAAGTCTTTGAAGACTTAAAAAACTTATCCCTCTGATAATTATTATGAAAGGACTTTTATAATATAATATAAATATATAATAATAATAAAAATTATAGATGACTCGAAAAATATTTACTTAATATAATGATTATTGATTGACTTTTATTCTTTTCTCTTATAATAGTTAAGTCTCTGCTTTATATGCATACAATTTTTTTTTGTAGGGATGCTGATTTAAATTGATAAAAATCAATGTTGCTCGGCGGTCGGATTTTTTCTGTTTTCTATAAATTCAAATATTTTCGTCCAAGCGACGATAACATTCTTGTTCTTATTTTCTGATTTGCAGCTGTGTCCAGCGATGCCGCTTCGCTTAGATTCAAGAAAGATTTAGAAATTTTTCTTCGTTTTGCATAATTTTTTCTACAACTCCTGTCTAACGAAAGCAAAAACAAAAAATAAAGTTTCATGAACTACGTAGTAGTTTAAATCTACACTGCAGGCTCTTATGATCTCGTGAACTAAAAGAACATAAAAAAATTTTCTTTCCGTTCGTAAACATAACGAAATTTGATTTCCCTTTTTAATGTGCCTTATTTGAGCGCACAGTGGGAAAAATCTTACTGTGTCAAAAATTAGTTGAGCCCAAGATGTATTTCTGCATCAAAAAGAAAATTTTGAAAAAAATGTCGCTTACGTTATTTTGGCGGTTAGGGATCGATATGCTCGCTTACGATTGTCATTGTGCCATGATTTTGTTTCCATTTTTGTAAAGTTGCTAAAATATTTACTATTGCTATTACTTTGGCTTCGATTTTTTCAGATTTACAGATTTGGTGTCTTTAAATTAAAAAAAAGGACCAAAAAACACACCAATCACCAAATTAAAAAATTTTCGCGTTTTGAATAAAGAAAAGCACTAAATTTAGTGCGAAAAGCACCCAGTTGGCAGCAGTGATAAAACAAGTATTGCCACTGAACTGTATACAAAATGGCTTTTACCCACCCTATTGCAAACTACTTTTACATACGTTTCTTTTTTAGATAGTATACGAGCCTACCCCCAAGTTAACAAATATTCCATTAAAAGAATTTACTAAGTAAAAAGTCATAAAAAGGCAACGATTGTCGGCTCTATCAAATTCCACCTATTCGCGGCTTCAAAATCGCCCCGCGAAGGCCGTGAAAAGCGGCAAACTTTTAAATCAGAAGAGCATTCTGATTTTTTATTATTGCGTTCATTTATGTTTGCACATATGTACGTGCATGTTCATTTGTATATACATTTATGTGTAAACATTTGTATGAGTGGAGAATTCGTTTGTATTCTATCGCTGGGCGCATGCACTTTTCGTATAAACGCAATGAGAATTTGCAGCGGCTTCAATTGAAAGGATCCCATTTCAATGGCAAAGGTTCAGTTTTACTTGTGCTCGCCTTGTATTCCGGTTCGGCGCTTCAAATTTTTTCTTTTTAGCTTAAGAAAATATTTCACTATGATTTTGTGACGCGACTGATAGCACCATAATTGACAATGCTTTCCTTAATTGGGCGTATATATTTATAAAATTAAGCAGTTTGTCAACAGATTGAGGCCACTTGAATCTTCACACGTCACCAATCAAGTATCTGTCACGTAATCAAGAAGCTTATTGTATGGCTCCTTTGATCAGTTTTAATTATGTATGTGTTTTTTCTAGAACAAAGTGATTTTGGGTTCGGTCGATTTTAAGGTAAGTGCAGTTATAATTTCTAACTTAATTCACTCGTATTTATTCACAAAAAACAGGCTGTGTAGTTAACTTTAACTTTGAATTAAGCAACAGGTGCAATAAAGTAATTAGTGAGCAAATCAAATAGTCGACGTTCAATTATACGAATGCTCCTTCGGATAAATGTCGAATAATATGTATATTCTAGTTGATACACTAGAGATTGTAGTGCATATATTACGAACACTTTACGCAAAATTTTACCATTCGATAAAATGAAATATGTTTTTAATCATTTCTGCTATTATTTATGTATGGAGAGAAATTCGCCAAGTGTTCCAGGAAAACTTTTGTGTCAGCATTTTGTTCAAACTCCACCACGTTGTTGCTATGGTTACTGTGAACCAATGTGTAAAATAATTTCTTTCAACCGCGGTTTTTTTGTCGAGTTATACGAGTTTAAACATGCAAATTTCAGTCCTTTTTCTTAGTCACAAGTTTTCTTAACAAAATGCTGACATACAATTTTTTCCTCATACACTTAGCGAATTTTGCCCCATATATTGGAATGGAATATAATTGTGGGTGGCCGGAAAAACCAAAAACAAATTTTTCCAAGCACTCAGGCAGTATTGTATTGCCCAGTATACTTAAGGTCAAGAGACAGGATTTATAGGAAAGGGGTATATAGATGGGGTGGGAATTCATTGCTGCTCTGAAAACTTACCAGACTGCATTATGAATTTTAGAAGTTTGTTGAGGGAAAGAGAATGTACATACCTCGTCCATTCTCAGTACATGCGACCCAAAAATGTTCGTTCTGAGCCTGGCCAAGGGCGGACAGCAGCAGAGAAAATTTTCTGTACTATCCTAGTCCTCCAAATACGAGGTACACAGTGGATCGACGATGATGCCTATGGTGACCATATTTCGTCTTCATGGATTGTGCCCCGTAATCAGTCCTATCAGGGCTCGTAGATGACTCCTTCTTTGTCTGAGAAGGGATTTTGCTACCACCCTGTCAGACCTTTTTAGGAAACCCTTAGTTATTTTGCAGGTGTCAATAGTGCACCAACGGGTTTAATGAGTTTGGTTTATGAGATCCTTCATGCACCCGATCGTTACGGCTATGTTTGGCCCTAAAATTGGCTATGGTCCAGTTGGGCGCTCCAGAGAACCGCAGTTCGTCAATTCATCAGCCAGTTCGTTACCTTGAACACCGTAGTTTCCTGGCACCCACACAAGTTCAAGCTCATTTCACCTTGTAACGGAGTTCAGCTTAACTTACATTCCTGGACTATCTATGAAGAGGTGCGAGCGGATTACAAAACTATTAGAGCAGTTTGTCTGTCACTGCAGATCCTGATTTTATGTCCGCTACAACTTTCGCCACTTATCCATACTCCCACTTTCAGTATTGCAAAGATTTCCGATTGAAAGACCGTTGCCATTGCACTCAAAGCGGTAAAGCATCTGAAGTTACCGTCTAGATGCCATCCAGCTCCAGTAACGTTTTCAATCTTTGAGGCGTCGGTATAGAAAGTTTTCACCGAGCTTTCCAAAAGAGTGCCTGGATATCTCTATTGTTCCCTTGTAGGAAATCTAACGACGTACTTTCTTCCAAAGGAGACTCCAGGTATCAGTTTGTCATTAGGTGCCAACAACAAAGAATATTGCTCTGGCAACCTTCTGAAAAACTCTCTCTGCCCAGGACTCCGATTGTCGTGCCACATACCATAGAGTGCAGTCGACACATCGAGGCAAATTCAACAAAGCATTAAGAGCCGGTCCTGACGTTATAATGGCGCCCGTAATGCCTATACACACGCTCTTTTGTAGCCCGTTTTACGCAGAAACCGTGGTTTTGACCATGCAAGACCCTGCAAGCTGAACAATTCATCAATCTTATTTAGGATTCTCTGTGCCCTAACACAAACCTCCCTGAGAGATTTACCTGACGACAGTGCACCAACATCATCCCCGTAAGCTTGGATGTGAACGAAGTCTTGCATTTCCGTTAGTAGGGATTCCACTACCAAACACCACAAGAGAGGTGAGAGCCGCTCTGAGCATCCTAACCTCTGCCGTGGTACAAAGGCTAGCTTCATCCACCACGGCCAGTAATCTTCTAGATAACTTGAAGTGAATGGTTTCGTCCACTCCAGGTCTTCTGGCCGCAGAGCACATAGAGTCAAAAGTAGCGCCGTAAAATGCCCCTCGATATCAGTAAAGACTCCCATCATTAGCGCAACAAGGGGTGGGTTTTGGGGTTCAAACCCCCCCTAAAGCTAATAACCTCAAATACAATTTGTATCTTAAAGCTAAGAATCCAGCTCTCAAGGAAATTATAAGAAATATTTATTATAATTTCTGTTGCTTGAAAAATCGCTTTGCTTTTGCTGTAAATTTTCATGAGGGAATAAATATACGAGCATTTTTTTTTTTGAGAGCTGCAAACTGATTTAAGAAATTTTGGTAGAAGAAAATTTCTTTTCCATTTCTCGTCCGTCCTTTTATATGAATTTTTCATTTTTCTTGAGAGTTCAGTTAATTTTTTCGGTATTTGAAATATTAAAAAAATTTAGCAATCGTGAAAAATCACCATCTCTATCGAAAACCAGAAATCGAAAAAATGAACATAGAAGTGCAAAAATTCATGGAATCAATAAATTTAATTTTACTGCCACTTTTGAAAGTTGAGCGCATCTTGAGTTTATAGAACTTTTTATTAAACAAGTAGTTTTTAAGGAAAGAACACAACCGACTTCAATTCTCATATTCAAATTTAGGGGTACCGTTAATTTCTTCATGATCCAATCATCGGATCTCTAAAACAAAGTACGGGACGATTATCGACGACTATTACGGGACGGTGCTATCTTTATAATAAAAAAAGGATTCTTGAAAACGGTTCACGTGGTCCAAAGTTATGTATTCCGGCGAGATGATAACCTCCCTTTTTTTTGAAGTCGGTTAAAAGCGTTTGAGTTCTGTTAATCTGTAAATAAAGTGCAGTTTATGAATTTTAAAACGTTTATTTATTTATTACATACTGTACATAAAACTTGCATAAATGTATTTTAAAGAGGGTATTATCTGAAGCAAATTTTCAGTATTTTCCGGTGATATATTTTCAGAAATATAAAACCCCCCCTAAAATATATTCCTGGGTGCGCCCCTGACTCCTATTGTGTACTCACCTGCTTCCAGCCCCACTTCAATCTTTTTTACAAGGTCATGTAGAGCTGATTCAAAGGACTTTCCGCTTTGTTATGTATGTTAATGAACACTAAGGGGGATATTATCCAAAATCCTTAATCTAATGTACTTCTCGACCGTGCGCTCCAGACTTTTCAGCATGAAGTGTGCCAAACTGATTGGCCTAAGGCCTTAAAGACTAGGGCCCCTATAAGCCTGTCTCCCCCACACTTTATCATTATCGGATACACACCAGCTAGGCTGGCTGACGAAGTCGTCAAAAGAGGCTAAAAAAAATCTCACTGACTCCTCAGTCACCACCCGTGATGCCTTGTACCAGTTTAGTCTGGTGGCTGTTCCCGTCCCGCTGTCCTTCACCATATCTCTGCCTGCGTCAGGAATTATCCTGCTACCCGGAAAATGAGTTTCCAAGAGAGTTTTGTATGTGTCTTGTAGCGACATGGTATAAGTTCCATCGGATTTTCGGAGAGAATCAAGTCTAACCGTAAGGTCCTGTTGAAGTACTACCTTACACAGCGTGGCAGACTCTTTCATTTCGTGGATATCATTGCAGAAGCTTAATATTGACATGCGAATTTGCCTCTTATATTCCTTCTGCGTGTTATAACATTCGGACCAGCCCTCCTCTTTTCGGGTTTTCAAAGCCCTATATAGAAGTCTCATGGACCTTTTTCGAAGATTGATAGGCTAAGCGTTCCACCATGGGTCCGCTTTTCCCTGTCATCTTCTTCTAAGCGGACATAAGTACTTGCTCAGACAACCAATCGAAGTACTCGTTACCTCGCAGGTCGCCTCTTCAGTTGATTTAATGTTTTTGAGTTTAGGGGGATTTGGTATTCTTGTTTCAAGGAGCAATATTAATAATGTTAATATTAATAAGCCACAATAAAGTTGACAAATAAATAGTTTGGGATAAAGCTGCCTGACACTATACTATGGATCTATTTTATATATGGAATT
>NW_023459148.1:57871-73074 GCF_013731165.1 Rhagoletis pomonella | reverse complement strand
GATTGACGGTGAACTGACACGCACACATAGACAACATGTTTTCTATTAAATTCGTGTCACATGCACTAACACAATCATGCGTAGTTCATGTATACAAAACTGGAACCTGTTTTCGGCCGACTGCGCAGTCCAGTGTGCGTTCGAGTGGTGGACTGCTCAGTCCGACTGAGCAGGCTAGTGTGCTCAGGCCCAATAAGAGTTATTTTGCATTTTTTACGTTGGCTGGAAGCTCGATAACGCGTAATTCAAGGAATCTCCAAAATGAAGAAATGTTATTGTTAAGAACTAAATTGACCCGATTAACAATTAATTTGCTTGGCCACTTCAATATCGGTCAGATTACCAACCATTCGGCTGACTTGGACAAAGATAATCCGCTACCCAGGTACCCGGATAAATATCAACCTCTGTCCAGGTAACCCCCTAACCAGGCACCCGCGTAAATATAACCCTCTACACGGGTACCCACATACATAGATAACCCCATGCCAGGGTACTCGGGTAAAGGTAACCCTCTATACGTGTACCGGGATAAAGACTGACCGATAATTCATTACCCCTAGTACATATATAGAGTAGTATGCCCAAAATTATATAATGAATCAGACAATAGGTGTGTACTCGTATTGAGAGGACAAAAATCTCCAGCAGCAAAAGGTCTGAGGGTTGCTGGTCAATTTCTGTGAATCCCGTAACTTTTGGGGGGCATCCCTCGCAATCCGAGCGGTGTGAACAGACCCGCTGCCTTGCAACTCTACTCTGTGCGCCCAATTTTCACGCCTATTCTGTACGATTGCCTCTCGTACATAACCCAGTAAATTACCGTATTACATTTCATTAACTGTAGTCCCTTTAGGCAAGTAATCAACTTTTAAATTTCGACGCTATCCAAGAAAATGGTAGCCATACACCCCTATTGCGAGTGTCGATTGGTAGTAGATAAACGACTATTATTCGATTATCGCTTTTCCATGGTATTGTGAACTTCGTTGTCTCGTTCAATAAGTCAAAGTGAATAAATTATAGGCGCTATTTCTTCTACAAAATAAACAGTTGAAGAAGAATGAGCGACTAAAAACTATTCAAAGTCGCTTATTGAACGAGAGATCGACATTCACAATACCATGGAAAAGCGATAATCGAATAATAGTCGTTTATCTACTGCTAGTCGACACTCGCAATAGGGGTGATATTCTTTGACGAGTGGGTACTTGCTTATTGAGTTTAGTAGACATATGTATATTCTTATTTAGGAGACCCTCTCGGCTACGGTCCGAATATAAGACGATTTCTAAAAAAAAAAAACTTTTGGACAGTGATTGGCCAAAAAAGAAATATTTTTAAAGCAATTCGAAAATTCCGGTTCAGACATAGTATCCTTTCGGTAAAAATCAAAAGCCCGCCCGGAAAATGTGGCAAGATAGAGCTAAGCAGAACGTGCATCGTCTGCACACAAGTAAGTAAGGCTGCAAGTAGACGTCCGTCTTGGAGCTACCGGCTTGCTTTATATCAAGTTGTAGGCAGGAGTTGGAGTCCCTCCCCAAATACATTTGTCATTCCCTCCATTGAGCAAACTTAAAAATTCAGCCACCATTGCAATACCTTCTATAACGGACTAAGACTGATCGGTATCGAAACATGCTAAACTGTGGCACCAGATAAGATAGAACTTTAGCAGATATAAAAAAAAACTTCAAAACTAGACTAGGCGCTTCCTTAAGACTAGGATGAACAAAAAAAGTACAATCAGAGAGTTTGGCAAATCCAAATAAATTTGTTTGTTATATATAAGCGTGGTTTGATGCAAGTAAGGACTTGTAAACTGTTAAACAAACTACCCGAAGCTGGTGGTTTTGACGCTTATTGCGCTGCGCAAACAATCCGTTATACTAAGGGTTTTGTACACACCTTTGCAAAAGGGTGAACCCGAAAGCATTTTCTACCCCATTTCGAAATCAGTTGAGAACGCGTCATGGCGCCAGTTCCTCTTAGCTTCTTCGTTGTCATGGGTTTAACTATTATGGTTACCAAATCAAATCCCATTTTCAAACGCTGCAACTATTTCCACAAAACTGCAGTTACCATTTAGTCGTGTTCGACGGTTGTATCACTTTGCTCTCGCTTATCCTTGCCGCTAATAAATAATGTCCAATCACTACTACAATGAGCTTTGGCACCAGGCGCAGCACGAAGTTGATCTTTTAGCAGTCGCCGATGAACAGCAGGGACAGAATTTCGAGACTGCGCTCGCCGCTCTGGCTTCGGCCCTGCCGGATATAGAAGCAGTGACCGACCCAAAAAAGCTTATTCAGTCTACTGTCTATGAGTTCTATTTACGCTATATCGGCATCGCCAATCGTCTGGAGGAAGTTTACGACAAAATGATACAGCCACAGAAGCGACTCTTGGTGCGCAAGCTACTCGACGCGTGCCTGGGGCGCGTTATTGAGCTTAAACATGATCTGGTCAATATCGATTTAATGGAGTTCAATTACAACGACGCGGTTGTTATACGGCTGCAACTAACGCCCATGGATACTGAGCTGCATATACCGCGCTACTTTCTACGCGAACGACAACAACAAATCGAGCAACGCAATCGTACCATGCACGAAATACTCATCAAGCTGGGTTGGTTAGAAGAGCATCCGAGTGAAGAGAAGCTAAGCGAAATCGAGGCTATACGTCTCTTGCAGATGCATGAGCGCGCGCGCCAGGGAAGGTTACGAGCGCATTTCATGAAAGAGATACGCATGCTGAAGGATAAGGGCAAGGCAGAGGAGAAAGGCAAGGAGCGCAGCGATATGGGTCTCTTGGCCGCCATGAAGATACAGAAGGTGTGGCGCGGCCATACCGCGCGCCGCATCACGCGAAGACGAAAGCAAGAAGAAATGATTTTGATCGGCATGGTGCCGCCCACCGCGGCGATGCTAAAGAGACGTGCCGAAAAGGAGGACAAGCTAAATAAGGTAGTTGTTAGCGGTAGTGAACTTATCAAAGCTCAAGTTACCCTATATTTGTTTATTTGCTTTCACGTAGATTTACGAGCGTCGCTATGCAACACAAGCGGCCTACAAACAGAAACTGGAATCATCCGTAGTAGCTGTGCGCGCGGACATAAAGTCCAAGCAGGGTTCTACAATAACCGAGGACATAACCGATGAGTTACGCGCCTGGATCAAGGATTGTTACGAGAAAACGGGCAAATTGCCAGAATTTCCGAGCGAGGACCAAGGCGGTTCGCTGCATATCTTCAGTCGGCCAGGTATAATATATATTTATTTTTCTCCAACAACAGGCGTTTAGTGGAGATCCAATTTCTAATTTTCATTTTATTAATTTTTAGGCACTGAAAGCGAGCTCAGCCGCTCTTCAGCGCGCTCCTCAAAGGAGTCGCGCAAGACCAAGGACAAATCAAAATCGCCAGCGCGTAGCGGGGACTTGAACGTTTTGGATAACCAGGCGGAAGGGGAAAATTTTCAACCTGGCCAAACTGTGCTTCTCGCTGATATCAAAACGGCAATTGAAGAGTAAGTCGCGCATGGAAAAAAACACGGTTATCACAAACGAGATCCTAAACAGACTGAGTTTGTCTAAGGAAAAAAGAAATGCTTACTTTTTTAGTCTTAATTAATTAATTATCTAGATTTTTTATTAGACGTATTAGACGTAGACAGATATTGTCGGTCGTATGGAAAAGTAGCTTATGTCGAAATGCTGGCTTTAGTATAAATCGGCATTCGCAGCATACGATTGCGAATAACTTACTGGCGCTGAGCCATTGAACAACTTTTGGCAAATAAACGTGCAAGAAATAGTTCCGATAGTCAATATTCTTATTAAGTTCCATCAAAAAAATCCTTGTCGTTTAAAGAATAAAGGGAATGCCGCAATATACTAAGCCTTTCGACATAAGCTACTTTTGCATACAAACACAGACATCTGCATATCTACCTATATCTAGATTCAATGAAGTCTGGCGTAACAAAGACGAAGCCGGCAACCTGGCTCAAGCGCAGTACGATGACATGATATACAATGAAAAATATCTGGAGGTAGAGCACGAGTGTCGACGCGCCGTGGACGAATTAATGCGTCAAGAGCTGGAATTGTTGCAGGTAAAAAAGCCATAAAATTAGCTTTTTCAGCAGCTTTTTACTTCATGCTTATCCTTTAGTCCGCCATCGGCAAAAAGATCAAGAAGAGTAGCAAGAAAACACGCCGATCCGGTAAGAAAAGCAAGAAGAAGAAAGAAAAAGATCTTACACCCGATCGTACAACTGAATCACTCTACGAGGAGCTTGTCACCAATGGCATTATACGCAAGTATCCAGAAGTGCGTCTAAGTCAATATATTGGCGACAAGGCGTTGAGCGAACGTTCTGGCACTAATCCATCGGCTGGTGACATCCGTCAGCTTCTCATCGAGTACTGCATTTTACCACTCGGCTCTGAAGCCATACGTAATTCATGCCCACTTATACGCTCAATACTGCTCGCCGGTCCGCGTGGTTCGGGCAAAAAGGCCTTGCTGCACGCTATTTGCACTGAAGTGGGCGCTGTACTATTTGACCTAACACCTGCTAATATTGTTGGAAAATATCCGGGGAAATCTGGTCTCATAATGCTTATACATTTGGTTTCTAAAGTATCGCGTCTTCTGCAGCCTGCAGTCATATATATGGGCGATGCAGAGCGACCATTTATGAAGAAGGTGCCGAAGACAGATCGCACTGATCCGAAACGCTTGAAGAAAGATTTACCACGACTGATTAAGAATATAGCGCCGGAGGACCGTGTCCTCTTCATAGGAACTTCCAACTTACCCTGGGAAGCGGATCAAAAACTTTTTCAGCAAACTTATAATCGCTTCATTTATATACCCAGACCGGATTATGGCGTACGATCGAGCGCATGGAAAGCATTGGCTAAGTATGTATAAGCGCGTATTTGACCTTTTAATAAGGATATGTATGTATATATGTAGGTATTACTTGTTTTTTTATGAATTTCAGTGAATATACTGGTGGCTTGTCCAATTTGGACTACAGTGTAATGGCGAAAATTTCTGATGGCTACACTATTGGCTCTATTGATTCGTGTTTGAAAGAAGTATTGACATGTAAGCGTAAGCTACAGCTGCGGACACAGCCATTGACTCATGCAGAGCTTATAAACGCATTAAGGTACATAATCAAACACTTATGAAACTCTGAACCATTTGTTCCGCGATGCCTACGCATATTTTATTCCTTGACTTGTTAACTTATTCCAAATTTGTGCTACCTACTTTATTTCAGCACTCGAGATCCGGTTTATCGCGAGGAGGAAGAAGCATTTGATTCCTGGTGGTCTAAAACGCCACTCGGTCGAAGGTATGAACGTGCACTAGAAATGGAGGAGGAAGCGCGTTTGGAAGAAGAGGAGAAAAATGCTAAGCAAAGCAGTAACGGCAAGAAAAAGTAAAGGAGAATTTGAGAAACTCCAAACACACTAATAAGGCATCATATTTATACAGAGATGTATTGACTTGTAACGCTGCAAATTTTTACGAATAAATACATTGAAAAATTTTTGTCTACCTTCACTTAAGCTTAAACACGAATTCCTTATTACCGCTCTTGCAAATAATTTCTTGAATAAATAAACTAAACGCTTTGCTTTCACCCAATGACACATTGATTGCTGATTTCAATGTGTCCAGATTTTCATTCAAAACTGAGACCTTATCGCCTAGACACCACAGAAAACTGATGTGGAACGATGGGTCCTACGAAAAGAAAATGCTATTACTAATTATCGGCGCATTTGAACAATGACTTACTTCATAGAAGCGTTGTAACCTGTATTCTGTCATTACACCGTCCACTTTCGTCATGAGCTGATGCATTTTATCAAAGTGCATCTCATCCACTTTAAATGCTATAAAAGTGCGGGTTCGCTCTTCATTCGTGTAGATGTGTAAGCGTCTCAAGCTAATGGAAAAGCTTTTTGGGAATTAAATTGCATTAGAATGTGTTATTTCCAATTTTTCATATAGAATGCCTATTAGTTACCTTGCAGTGACTTCCAGCTTATTCCGCAAGGACTCAACAAATGAATCAATGTGATGATATTGCAACACAACAGTTCGACTCAAACTTATGTGCAAATCTTCTATTGTGTGTAAATCGTGCAGCACATCGGCCAATGCTTCTTTGCTTACTTCCTGTACATCTTCCAACTGCTCTGAATGTGCTAGTCAAATTACAAGGTAATTAAATTCTATGGTACTGTACATTCCTGAATACCTGCTATGTACACATACGTCGCCCAATTGCCACGTTCGTGTTTGAAACTTCGCACTCGTCCATCGTGCTCTGCTGGATCATCTAAGTGGTCGTCACTTGTTGTTAATGCCGCCCGTTTTGCGCCCAATAATGAAAGCGCATCTGGCAAAGTTCTGTGGAGAGCAAGACATATAAACAAAATAAACATATAAACAAAATAAAACCAATTTCACTGTAAACATACCTCTTCAGCGCTGGGCGTTCACGAATTCTCGTAACTATTGGCGGTGGCTCTGCTATTTTGCCTGGCAATAACGCTGGATTGGTGTCGCATTTGTCCGATTCATCATTGCTATCATCAGAGGAACAACTACTACCATAATTCACTAAAGCCATACTACTGAGCGAATCCGGAAACAAATCGTTAAAGCTTCTTTTATCTAGCGTTATCGCCTTTAGAGCGCGGATGTATACTTACTTTGGATTTCAATTTAGCATGTTGAATACATACGTTCCGCTGGAATTTTGCTGTTGGATATTTTTACTTGAAAATTTTAAACGAACGTACCTTTTACAAATAATTAATTATTTCTTGAATAATTGAACTGCATGCCGATTTGTTTTGTTTACGAAATAGTAGCGCAAAGGGGAAACAAGAATATGTTTTTCCCCAACTGTTTTCCAGCACTGATTTTACAAAATACGCTCACTTTCACTAGTTTCTCTCTAAATGTTGATCAAAATCAGCTGATTGCGGTCCGTTCATAACCTAGTAAAATTTGCAGTGCTCATTCATTCGTTCATTCACATGCAATTGCAATTCGTGTTTTAATTTGTTAATTTCGAAGTTAATAATTATCAAATTGTTATATATATACCTTCCAATTGTAAATACATTTCCGGCAAAGTGGCGTGTATAAATCAAATTGAAATATGCATTTAGGTGGTGTTTTATATGTCTATAAAGGAGAATGGGGTCTGCCGTCCATCGACTTCGATTGCCTACGAGCGTTGGTAAGAAAAATTACAGCGGAGCGATCAGACATATCTTTCAAAGAAGAAAAAGTTGCATCATACTGAATGTTTATTAGTGACATTGCGCTAAATTTTAAAGCATATGTATCTCTTTTATCAAATTGATTTTTGGTATGAGTAAAAATTGTGTTGCATATTACCAAACTATGATCTATATACATGCATATTTACATTTATTAATAAACGGTTTTTATTTTTTTATTCAGTGTCTGGTTAAATTTACGCGCTGCCCTCTACAAATCGACACGAATGCCAATCCCATGCGCTCTAGCACGGGGAAACTACCTTACCTCCAAATTGGCAATAAAAGATTCTGTGGATACAGACAAATCAAGAAAGTGCTAGACAAAGAGGTGAGTAGACAGTTCATAAGACTGATAAGTAGCTGTGTGCATGAACATTTAGTGGCAGGATAGACTGCCTGGCGCCAAAACAATTCCGAAACAAAGTTGTGTGCCAATAACACTTGAATGTTTTCCTGCATATTTTATTACAATTCACAAAGTTATAACAGAAGCAATTTATTATAAATAAGTTTACCTTGCCAATATACTGTACATACTTATGTATGTACATATATGAATATGTATACCAAGATATGTGCATGAGCGTTCTTAACTTTTAACAAGGCAACCTCTGTATCGCGATTTCATTTTAAGTACGCACGTTCAATGATCCCTAAAAGCTGCTGACTTTTTTACTCTTGTTGGATTGCTAATAATAGAAGTACACACATTCCGTTTAAAATAAGTTGCACTGTTTACAGTAAAATCCTGTTAAGTCGCACCAATCAAAAATATAAATCGACATTAAGTTGAAATGTTACTAAATTGCGTATTATATACATATTTATTATTTAATTACAGGGTTATCCAGTCGATGCTCATCTACAAGAAGAACAGAAACTACTTTCACCCGCATATGCCAATTGGGTATTCACTAATCTTCATTCATACTATCATTATTTTATGTATGGCGAACCAAACAACTTCGATACCACACGCAGTCTATATGCAAAACGTACAACGTTCCCGTTTAATTTCTTCTACCCAAGCAGTTATCAGCGGGAGGCGTGTGACATTGTCATGGTAATGGGCGGTTTTGATCCGCGTGATAAGCTCGAAAATCATGACCGTGACTATGTAAGTGTTACATACATATATCGTTTTTTCTTTTCGTTAGATAAAAGATAAAACTTTCTTTTTTTAAATCTATATTTTCAAAGCTCACCACGAATGCCAAAAAATGTGTCAATCTCTTATCAAAAAAGTTGGGGAGAAAAGTATGGTTCTTTGGCGATTTCTTCAGTGAATTCGATGCTATTGTTTATTCGTACTTAGCTATTCTTTTTAAAGTAACACTGCCCAATAATCCACTACAAAATCACATAAAAGGCTGTCAGAACTTAGTGAATTTCATCAATCGTATAACAAAAGACATCTTCAGAAATGAGGGTTTCAATTCACTCAAAACCTTAAGAAGTCAGTCATCCAATGACCCATTACTAACAGCTACTGAGCGACATTTCTTGGAGTCTGAGAAGAAGACAAAAATCTTGGCTGCAATTGGCGCCGTCGTTGCAATGGGTACTTTTGCTGCTTGGCGTGGTGTCTACAAACAGGTTTGTTGTTGATAATTATAAAACATGCATGCATATTTAATCAAATGCATTTTTAACTAATATTGCAATGTATAGTCATCGCAATCATATAGCCCATCGACCGATTTGGATCCATTTTAAAAGAAGATATAATTTAAAATGCCTTGCATGTAATAAAGTAAGAATTTTCACTTCATCAATCAATATTTTTTTTAGCTATTCGTTAAGTTTGGCAATAGTTATACAATTGGAAGGTAATGAATAGTAATTATAAAGTTAACTATACAATTATAAACATCAAAATATGCATATATTTACACTCCCAATTATTTGAATAGCACACCCTTTTGATCCTCAGTATGTACATATGTACAGTTTACATTTTTCATTTTGTTTGTTTAATATTCACTAATTTTTAACAAACTTAAAAAAAGGAGCAGATTATCAATTCGTCGGAATACTTTTGCATGTATGTATGTTACGGCATAACTTTGGACTACGTTAACCGACATATATAATTCTTTTTTTTTTGTAAAGAAAAGGCGGTACCTCAGAGGTGGTCCCATACTAATTTGGTTTAGATCCGTTCATTGGATCATGAAGAAATTAACGCGACTCATTAATTTTTTATGAGATTCAATCTACGTGTAAATTCGGTTTAAAAATTTTATAGAAATTTAAAAAACATGTCAACAAACCTACGTACCCGAAATTTTTTTTAAATATTATTAACTTATGCACTGCAGGTCACTAGCCTAACACTCCCCCTTGTTGATGTTTTTTAAATTTGTATAAAATTTTAAAATCGGATTCACACGTACTACGTGCTACATTTTTATAAAAAATTAATGAATATTAAACAAACAAAAGGAGACTGTACATGCTGAGGATCAAACGGGCGTGCTATTCAAATGACTGGGAGTGTACATACATATGTAGAAGTGCTAATATGTTTTTGCTTATTGAAAAGCAAATAACATGAAAGTTACCTCTTCAGAGAATATTTCTACGTTTACACCTCACAACCACCAAATCCTCTTTTCAAATGCCTATTGTGTGTTTTTCGACATTTTATTTATTTTTAGTTCTCCAGTTCGAGACGTTATTACAATGATTTGGTGTATGAAGATGATGAAGCGTTAGAAGACGATGAAATGGATTAACTACCAAAAAAGAAAAAGGACGTCCATCTTTCGTAAAAGAACAAAGCGTGGAACGTTCGGATGCTTTGAAAATAATATTCTTAGTTAGAAGTATACAAGGAGCTCATTATGCCGAAAATCCAAGATAAAGGTTCCAGTCTACAGCTAGAAGTTAGTTTAAGCATCATTAGGATTTAGTTTATCCAAAGGAAAAAAAATCATAAAAGCATAAATAAAAAATTTGGAAATTAAGAAAAGCTTTGAAAAAACTGTGGATGTAAGAATTTGAAAAATTAATTACAAGGATGTTTCACGGTGTTTCAAACCGATTTTACGCAAAATAAAAAACACAAGTTAATTTGTATCAAAAAAAAAAATGTATTAAGACGCTACAGTTATTTGAAGACATGATTCAAGCATTTATGCATACCGTCGTTTAAAGTACAAAACCGCGTATCGTCATTCCGCAAAACCGCGTAACTGAAATTTGCTGCCAAAAATTGGATATGCTCACACAAGCTCCTGGCTTCAATCCTTATCCATTCGTCCTGAAATATACTAGCCAGAAATTCGATTACTTTATAACAAAGAGAACCATTTTGAAATATGAGTATTTTTACTCTCTAGAAAATAAATACGCGGTTTTGTACTTTAAACGACGATATATGTACATAAACGCATACCTTAAAATTAACTAAATTTCTTAGTAGCAAAAGGTTAGATTTCAGTTATGTAAATATGCTAACAAAAGATGAACTTAATATAATTATAGTTTAAGTTTTAAGAGCATCTTGGAGCTTTCTTCTAGCCGCATTAACCCGATCCTCTTGGCGTCGTATATCGTCTTCTGACACTAGAACAGCTTGCATTAGTGGTTGTTCTGGATTCAAAAATGCCGGAGCATTTTTATTCATCTCAGTCTTTGTGGAGGCTTGTCCCATAACAGGCACGTTGAGCACATGCAATGCGGTAGCCAACGATTGCAGTACGGTCTGCTCACTAACATTTGGACCAATGGTGCGTATACTTTTTGGCAAAACGATATCTTCAAATTCTTCGCCGGTAGGATGACATGCGCGCAAACCCTCTAATCGTTTCTCCCAGAACATTTGCTTTGGTTTCTCCTGGCCACTTGTCTGTTTGGTGTTATCATTTCGAACCTTTGTATGCTCATGATTACGTACTACAGTTACTGGTTGTTTAAAAATTGACGCGGTCTGACGTATAGGCGGCACCAGTGAAGCGTCTGTGCGTGGGGCGCGACTATGACAGAAATATGTAAAAGTATATGGTTAATTATTAAGGTGGTACGATTTTAGGATTCGGAAACATCTTAACACATAAATGGCCAATAATCGCTCATCGATGAGACAAAACTATGTGCATGCAAGTGAGAAAAGCACCAAAAGTCTGGAAAACATAATATACAACACAGACAGATGTGGTAATTTAGCACTTTGCTGGACAGACGTATTTTGGTGTAACATTGATAGCCAATAAATGCCAATTTATCATAATTTTTCGCCATTTTCCAATTTAGTTTTCGTTTCTTTTTTTATCTAGCCATAATCTGTCATCTTATGCTGCAGTTGTTTCAATTGAAGATGTCATATTTACCAGAACAAAAGCAAATCAAGAGCATGCAACAGCATTATGATTACCGTAATTACATATGTACATATGTCGATTTTTCCTCTATTTTTTTTAACAATAACTTGAACACGTTAATATTTATGTATATTCGTCATCAAATCAAATAAAAACAAAAGATTAATTTTGCCATTCTACCTGAATTCTAATTGCTGACGAGAACTCGCAGCCGATGTAGTTGCAACGCCAGATGCGCTTGACGGGGCACAGCTGCTACTAATGGCAGTCGTATGTATGCCTTGTATACCATGGGTCTGTGATTGATTCTGAGTTTGTGATTGGGATTGGGATTGCGCCTTGTATCTGCGCTTTAATGCATTTAGCGTATTTGATGTGGTTGTTGAAGTTGGTGGTTGTAGTATGTTGGCATTTGTAGTACTTGGTAATTGTGAAGAAGATGAGGAGGAACACACGTATAGGGATGTAGTGCTACTAGCACTGCAGTGTGGGGGGTGGTGGTGGCATTGATGTACTGCCACTTCCACTACCACTACTGCTGCTATTTGTTACACTCGAGCAACGGAATAACGAAATCGATGGCGGTGGCAAGTGGCGCACGAATTTGCCGCTCTGAAAATCGAAAGCACCAATGTCGATCGCATCACCAAGGTAACGCGCCAACTGTGGCTTACTTTCGATTTTCTTTCCGGTTGGGCTGGACGCCAGCGAAATATTTAGATAGTTTAAGCAGGGTCATAGTGGTAATTTGTGGGAATATGCGAAATACGTGCAGGATTTGTGTTCATTTAAATTTTTAGTGTATCAGTTGAACGCATTTTTTGTGTTAGTGTGAGGGCGCAGAGGGACAGTGCGTGCGTTGTACAAGTGAATATGAGCGGTAAGGTAAGGGTGTTGGGAGATGGAAGTACATGACAAATTAGATACAATACATTATTTTAGACTATTTTTTACTTAATTTGATGCTATATAATTATTAAGCATTACCTGTAGTAGTAGACATCAACTTTACCAGCCGATATACCAGACTTACGGAGCACTTCTTCCCGCTGCCATCCTTTCGGCAACGAATTGCAATCAACACGCTTACGTTCAATTGTTATGCTGGAATTCATTGCAATTCGAACGTTTTTAATGAGCGAAACTATATTTCTCTAGGCTGGTCAACCACTCAAGAAAGCGTCTGCGAAAAATTCGTTGAAGTTGTCAAAGTTTTTTTTATTAATTTTTGTGTTTTGCTCCCTATGGTTAAATACACAGAGCGAAAATCGGGTGAAGTTGGCTGTTCTTGCGGAACACAGAGTGTCTCTTGTGCAAAGCATTTTTTGTTTATGAGGCTAAGCGCTTAGTGGAGCGGCGAGCAAAGAGACGATCATAGTAACGAGCCTAGCGTCCAAGGCTTTTCAACTATCATTTTTGTTACTCGACAGGTATTTTCTCATTTCGCAGAACTCTTTAGAGTAATTGTAATTGTAATTGTAATTTATTGCAGTCATATGAAACAGACGTTCCTAACTGGCCGTCTCCACAGGATAAAATTTATTGCTGCCCAGCTGTCAGCAGCGCGATGTTTGTATCAAGTGTACTATGTACTTACGTTTTTTTGCACCTTGAAGGAAAACTGAGCATTTGGATCACCTGTTCCTGAAGTTTGCATGAAATTTGAATGCGGGAGCAACTACATTACTGTCATTTCCAAAGTTGCCACTTTGCAAGTGAATTCAAACTAAAGGATTTTATTAAAATAATATTAATCGAACGAGGTCTTGCACTATTGATTCAATTTTAGTATGGCTGTCTACAAAATAATCCATGACTTAACTTAAAAAGACGATTCCCTTTCAACGGAACGAAAGAGTATAAAATTCCATCCTTTGGTTGAATTCTTCATAAACTTGGCATTTTTAATATAAAGTAGCTTAACAGAGAACTTAACAGTGGCAACACTGACCATTTCTAGTGAAAACAAAATCAAATTCACTTTATTTTTATTTTCTAACATTTCTCCTTCGAAAAGATTTTGGAAAAACGTCTTAATAATCAACAATTTTTCATAAATATTATAATATTAATGACGCTTCTGTCTGCACTCATTTACAACAGTCGGAAGTGAAGTAATTGATAACAGGGAAAGCTCAACTTTCTAAATTCAAAGGAGAGTGGTTTTACAGCAATTTCACTTCCTTTGCTCTAATCGCAAAGCGTTTAAAACGGGTAAGAGTATTGCAATTATTTCTACTGTGTTTATATTAACAATGGGAGAATATTGTTTGATATACATTCTAGTTATTATGGAGTTTACATTGGAAATATGGTTGTGGATAACGATTGCCGTTTTGGCGCATGTTGGTGTGTACGTGTTCGTGATGCGTAAGCGACCAAAAATGCTGGTTGGTCGTCATGTGGTTGTTACGGGTGGTTCACGCGGTATTGGACTTTGCCTGGCTGTGGAATGCGCAATGAAGGGAGCCAATGTCACCGTGATTGCACGCGATGAAAAACTACTGAGTAAGTTTTTGTACGAACTATAGCATTCACCATATATGTATGTTTGTACAATGTTATAAAAAATAAGCAAGTTAATTAATCACTATTATGTTTAAAAGTTAAACTAACTAATTAAAAAAACGTCGTTCATTGGTACCATGTGAGTGGTATCTTAACGTATTGGCTGTTTCAAAAATAGTTTTACAATTCTTATCTTATCTTTCTGTTTAGGTGGTGCTGTGGCGTTAATGGAAGTCATACGTCAAGTTCCTGAACAAAAATTTCAGTACCGTTGCTTAGATATTGCCTCTAATTATGACGATGTCGCAAATGCTCTAGCTGAAATGGAAAAAGCGTTTGGAGATATCTATATGTTAGTCAATTGCGCTGGTATGGCGATTTGCGGCGTATACGAGGATGTATCTGTAGAGGATGCGCACAAGCTAATGGATGTAAATTACTGGGGAAGTTACAATTGCACACGCTATGTATTGCCAAAAATGAAGCAAGCGCGCGAAGGTATCATTGTGTTCACCTCATCGCTGGCAGCTCTGTTTGGCATTTATGGCTATGGACCGTATACCGCCTCAAAATACGCTGTGCGTGGCATGGCCGAGACGATCGCAATGGAAACGCGTCATCTGGGTATATTAGTCACACTAGCATTGCCAGCGGACACTAAAACGTCTGGTTTTGAAAACGAACAGAAAACCAAACCAAAGGAAACACAAATTATATCCGGTGGCGGAGGCTTGGCCGAACCGCAGCAAGTGGCAAAATGTATTCTTCACGATGCTTTGGTAAATTATAAATAAATAATTTTTTAGTTTCAATTCCATAAATTTCTCCTTTTTGCAGCGAGGTAATTTTATATCGATTTTGGGTGCTGAAAGCTGGTTCCTTACTCTACTAGGAGGTGGACTCTTCCGTTGGGGCGGTTTCTTTCAAAACATTATACATGCCCTTTTATTGGGTCCACTGCGAATTGTTGGGTGCTTTTTGCATTTGCATTTCGAACGGATCATCAAGAATTGTGCAAAAGAAAAGAAGGAATGATGGGGG
>NW_023459148.1:0-42871 GCF_013731165.1 Rhagoletis pomonella | reverse complement strand
AAAAAACGATTATTTTTCATCATAAAATTAAACATCACAAACTTCGATTACATTTGACCAAAAAAAAAAATAAAATGAAAATTTAAGGTTTATTTTTTATCGAAAAAATTTAAATAAAAAATAATGATCTTGCAAGGATCTAAAGATATATATCTTGGTATTTAATGGCTAATTTCGGTCCCTGTTTTTAAAAATCAAATAAGAGGTCAAATGTAATTAAGATGGCTTTAATTTATAAATAGGTATGTATGTACTTATAAACATATAAATATTCGTTGAAATTAATAAGATACAAATTTATATTACCAAAAAAAAAACGTGGCAACCCTTATCGAAAATATCCATATTGAGTTTTTTTAGTTAAGTTTTGTAGAATCTAAACTAAAGGGCAACCTTGCGCTAATATCCTAAGTGTTTACCAATATAGGGTAGTATAAAGCTAAGTACGGACTTTTTAAGAAAACGGACAAGAAATAAATTGCTATTATTTCGTATGTGTGCTGTTGTCTCACGTTTTCCTTCCTAAATATTGGAACCGGGCATATCGTCGGCGATACCGCAAAACGGTCTACTTTGTTTTGGCTGATGAAAATTAACTATTGCCAGAAACGATCAAATACAGATAGAAGATCAATAAAGCACCAGAGGTAATAAGTGACTTACATCGTTTTCAAGTATCACCGACGATATATTTTTGTTGAAAACAAAGGTGCCTTGTACTCTTCACAACCAAACTTTAGCAAACCATAGCAGAAGTTTCTTAAGAAATTCGTAGTGCATAAGAAAGTTTGGCTCAATAAATTTTTCTTGATAATGTCTTGAGCGTTTATTTTTTGTCGAACTAAAGAAAGGTTTACAAATAATAACATAAAAACAGATTTAGTTTTTATTAAACCGTAACTTCACTTGCATTTCTGTTTGGATACAAAAATTTAAAACCAATGGCTTTTCTCTACGGGAAGGCATTAGAGTTATTGAAGAGATTAAAATTAATTTAGGCCTCTCGCTCCCTTCCCTTTCGTTCCGACAAAAATTACGTACGAAAGGATGTAGTAAAATTTTATTTTGACAAACAAAAACAAAAACATAAAAACATAAAAACATGAAATCATGAGATCATTACAACGTACACCAGCAAAACAAAACAATTTATCACAACTAAAGCATAGAGAATTTTTCACAATGCATGTACCTTTTTTGTTCCTTATAAAAATACAGTTTATACTAAATACATCAGAAAAGATTAAAATAAAATTTCTAAACTTTGTGCAAAACTCTGGAAAATGCACAAAATTTGCATACAAATTCGCAACTTTCTATTCAGACTTTTTTTATAAAAATTTTGAAAATGAAGTTTTGCAGCCCATACAAATCTAGTTGATTTTTGGTATTGTTTTTACTAAGAGTTTCTTCCATACGAACTATGTTCGACATTTTTTTTTGTATGCAGAAAATAAATAATTGCAAAAAATCAATGAAATTTTCTGGTAACTTCAGACTTGCACTTTACTAATTGGCTCAAAAGCTACATTTTCAATATTTTTCTAAAAGATCTGATTAGAAATTGTGATCAGATGAAAGAGTCTCCGAGCCAATAATTTTGTACGGCACGGTATTTATAAGTATGTAATTCTAAACCGGGACATGCCGGGAAAACTGGGACATCTGGCAGCCCTATTCATGAAGGGCTTCAGGCTGTCACACAGTATCGTAGACGGAACCTTGGTACGCCTTGCTGTTATTAAGTCGCCTTATTGCTTCTCTCACCTCGTCTTGGTCGAGTAGAGCTTCGTCCCTATACATTGGTTCGGGTTCTCCTTCCTCAAACGCGTTGCCTGTGTCACCATTCATAAGCGTTGAGAGTGTTCCTTCCATATCTCAAGTGTACTCTGGACATCTGGATCCAGATTTCCATCTTATCCTCGCTGGAGCTGGCAGCGGTCTTAAAACCATTTGATTGCTGCCTGGTAGAATTTTTAGGCCGTATTCCTGTCAGCTATTATCTCAAGCTCTTCGCACTCACGCCTTTCTGCTGCTTCTCTTTTCTTTCTCTTGAAAAGGCGTTTCTCTTTCCTCCGTTTTCCCGCGTATCGCTCAATTATCGCGCGTTTCGCCATTTCTACAGGGTATATTTGTATGGGCGCCGTCTCATGACTGCTGTAGTGGATCTCACATGCTGCAAATTTTTTGCTTTCATGCCCCGTCCATCGCATTGCCTGAACTGCGGTGTTGTCTAGCCTGGGTATTTTCCTATGACATCCAGTAGTTGGATAGAAGCACGTTTCTTTGTTTTTACGATAAGGGTCGCAAGCCCAGCGCACAACCCATTGCAGCGAGGGGTGGTTTTCTAAACCAAATACACGTTTATATAGCGAATACAGACGCCTGCTTGCAGTCCCACCTACTGGTGAACAGACCTCAGTAAGCCATTAAACCAAATAAGTCGGAGTGGCCACACCGCCCCAGGGCTCCACTCAAATTGGTTACCGCATCTCGCACATGGGTTGCCCACGTCACCCAGAGTGCGCGAACGTGGACACAACGAGTCGGGATTGAGTATAGCGGGCCCACTGTAACATTGCACTCCAAGTGTACGTATATTAGGGTGGTCATTAAAATCAAACCACGACGATTCTTTTCAGTCTCACGGTTAAGTCATGTCGCTCAGGCGGCAAAGTACAGATGCCTCTATAGCACAGCTGGGCAGCGTCTGCCCGGCGGGCGACTGCGCGTCATATTCATATTAAATGTTTGGACTATCGTTGGTCTAGTTACAAAACTACTATACCTACGACTATATTTTTCGAGCAATTGGACCAATCTTTCCCTCAGGGGACTTGTTCGCACGCACACAGTGACATCAATTAGCACGCACCCTACAAAAATGCAAAAAATGGAAAATGTCATGATTTTCGATTCATACGAAAACAAGAATACGCCCCAATATTTTTTTTCTTCTCATACCAAAAATCGATAATCCACCATAATCAAAGATATCACTTCAATCGGGAAGAAATTTATATGTGACATATTCAACTATGGCAGGATTTTAGGTATTTAAATGAAAAAAATAATAATTTAAATTTTTTGAGTCTCCATAGAGGAATCTGAACTTTTGCCCCCTGTGCGACACGCCTTAACCGTCTCCAATGGGGACCAATATTTATTATATGTGAGAGCTTTGACTATAGTAGCATCGATGTAGGGGTTAAGGATTAGGAAATTTTATGTAATAATTTACTTCCTGCCTTTTAGGGACCACCCTAATGTATACACAAGAATTGCTCGTTTAAAGTATGTACATAGTATGTAATACGATTTTGTTGAAGTTGAAATTTATTTATTCAATCATACTTGCGTTCTTATGGTCGGTCCTTTATTCGCTCATTTTAATGTGATTGAAAAATTAAATATATCCATTAACTTTTTATTTTACTTTATGTATGTAAATATCGTAATTGAAAAAAAGTTAAATACTTTTGAATGTTTTCAGACAAATTTTTCATAACTGTAAAGAAACCAACCGAACCCTTTTCAACGCCAACCTTTGAATGAACTTTTAAAAATCAACAAAACTGGTTTGGTCAGTTAATAAGCTGATTGTAGTGGCCTTTGTGTACTTTCTAAGAGAAACAGCACAGAAAACAAACAAAAAAAAATAACAAAAAATTATCAAAAATTCGCCTTTCTCATCTGCACCCAACCGCCACTAAATTAATACACTACTAAATAAATATATGTGTGTGTATGAATGTATATTAACGCGCACCTCAATACAAGTAGTTGTCTCAGAAGAGGTCGTCAATGGCGCATTTTACCTGCGTTTGTGCGTCAAATGGGCAAGATCAGCGTTCAGTCTACTTCTTAAACTGCTTTCGACTACAAGACTTTTACGGACGCGCTGTATTTAAATTTGATTTTTTCCCAAATTACGCCTATATTAAGTTCTTAAGTTGCAGGAATCATTGCAGTTTCCAATAAAGATGACAAAAAATAATCGAAATTAAACGAAAAAAATATTCTATTGAACTACATTGAGTTGAGCATGGTTTTGCAAAAGCTATATTGCAGTGAAACGCTGTGCTTGCTTTTTGCCACCTACTACGCCTTTGTTGTGCCATGCATATGCGCAGCTCCCAATTTGCTGACCAGTTATTTGCCTGCTTCCATGCAAGCGCTCGCCTACTACATCGACTATCTGCAATATGAGCCACTATCGACCACCACCGTCGAACCACCGTTCAGTGTGAGTGATGACGAATTGACTAGTGTCTTCAATGCCTCACCTACGCCAACGCCAACGCCTAACGTTCCTAACGTCAGCGTGTTGTCTACACCTCGACCATCATCATGGCTCTCAACGTCCTCCAGTGCTCCGGTGTCCACTACTAAACCACCAACAAACGTGAGTACTCCAGCGTCTGGTTGGTGGCAACCACCCGTTTGGTGGCATCCCACCACAACCACCACTACGGCCAAGCCTGTGGAGCCGCCAACGCCGTCGCACAAACCCGGACTTTTCGCACCGTTAATATCGCCGCTTATCAAGCCGCTACCGAAGCAGCGCATGGGCTATGAGCTTTTCGATGAGATTGGCGACAATACAGAGGGTTTTGATAAGTTAACGCTGGCGCTGATACGCGACATACAAACGGAGACAGAGCACGATGAATTCACCAACGACGTTGAGTCATTGGACAACTTCTTACGCCTCTACGACGACAATTACGGTCGCGCCACTTTCGATAGTGACAATGCGTTGGATCGTTGGTCGAGTACGTCGACGGCGGGGAAAAAGCGCGTGCCGCCCACCAAACCGTATGTGGAGTTCTTACTTGTTTACGATTTATTGAAACGAGATGCTAAGGCGGCTAACCTCAGCAAATACGAGGGTTACTCCGAGCAGCTGTTGATGGATCTACATGAATTGTCTAGTGCATCGGCGGAGCGCCAGTTGTATACGCTTTTCAAGCGCATGATAGATCGCGGTGATGTGCAACGTAGCGACGTAGTATCGCGCATACAGGGTATAATGAAGGACCTTGCCAATCCGAATAGTGCTACCGTGAAGGCGTTGCGATATATTCCGGCCATGCCATTTGTGCCTTGAATCCTAAATGTGTACAATATTTACAAATTTTTAATGGTTAAGAAATATGTATGTATGTATATAAATAAATGCACATGTGCAAGTGGATTTATTGCATTCAGAAAATAAATCTCAAGAAATATGTGAATACGTGGGCTTCTTGGTATTTTTGCCTTTAGTACGCTCTATTTGGCTACTTCTGGTATCGCAGTCCTAACTGTCGTTGGCAAACTACTTGGTGGAAAAAAAAGTTAATGCTTCTATTATTTTTAGTCAAACATTTTTTACCTCGCCCCACAATTCGATTCTTTAACAATTACATAAGTACATACATAAAATATAGACGAATAAAGAAGTACGCGAAAATTCGAAACGAGAATTTATTTATAATTTTCTCAATGATGATTATTTTTGATATTGTTTTAAGTCATCTCAAACACATCTTTTTCCATAGAAATTAATGAAAAGGAGATTTTTCTCCGCTAACCGTGTTCATCGGCATAATATTGTTATAATTTTGGAAGTACTTGGTGTTGGAATCTGAAACTTCCTTAGATATTTACACAAGTATACAAAACTGTCTTAAAACAAAAATAAAAAATTCAAATTTTATAACAAAACTTGTTCATTTGAAAAAAACAAAACACCCTATCGATTCCCATAAAAATGGGTTTTAAAACCTTTAGTTTTGTTTGCAATGTGTAAGTATGTATTAAGATGCGTTGTTAAACTTAAATTCTTATGAATAGTTTTGTATTTTGTTGTGTGAACTATTTCAAATCGATAGATACACAAACGTCAAATATAGCGAGTTTTAATAATAATTTTCTAAAAATTTGGTATGTATCACGGTATGATGCTTTAATTCGGCGGAGCAAACGGAGCGCCGCGACTATTTAGTTTAGCGCGCTCTGAATCCGGCTTTAATGATTTCTATAGGTGAACTTTTTTGGTAAACAAGCGACAAAAGAACAACGCTCAACTCGGGTAAAATTTCCTTTTAGCTGCTTAAGCAACCCTTTTGGTATCGCACGTGAATGGCCCCATGTGAATGTATGTAAAAGACTTCATCTGCCTGCGTGAAATTTCGTCCAAGAAAAACATTAATTTATAAGTGGCATATTCCATTTCAACAAGGCCGATTTGAGGCGACCTCTTCGGGCATTATTGAAAAGTCGAAAAGAAAAACAGGAAAATGGACGTCCAATGTTCGGCCGAAACATTTCTGTAAGTGAAAATTTGTGAGCGGTTAACATAAAATCACATAGCAGGCAGTCAAAAAGCATATAAAAAAAATGAAAAGGTAAAATTTTTTGTAGAAACTAAAACACCATAAAATTCCAAAAATTCAACTTTGTTTATTTACGAAATCATATGTTGACGTGAGATAGAATTTTTTTTTGGCAAACATTTTTCCAGAACAAAATGAACGTCTCTCTTGCATTGAACTGTCACTTTGCTCTTTCAATTTTTAACTGATGAGTAATTTTTTGGCGTTATGGAATGCCTAATTGTAAAAATTCTAAATTGATATTTTGTTTAAAAAAAAAACTTGCACTGCTTGATTATAAACTCGTTTATTATAAACTTGATTAAGAGCGGTTTACACGTGACGACCTTAGGGCAACTTTAAGTCGAATTCATAAACCTTTCATTAAATTTTAGTGCAATAAAATGCAAGTTTCATGTTTTTTTTTTTTTTGTTGGCGGTACTAGGCATTTTTACTCATACCTTATATATGGAAGAAAATGCGTGTCACCGTCAACAAAAAATTTCCAAAAATCAACGTTATTTTCTAGTCACTTAAGACGTGCACTTTATTATACCAAAATCTGATAATTTTTGTAAAAATTTGAAATGTGGATTTAAATGGTGTTTGTTATGTAATAAGCTAGACTTTTATAAAAAAAAATACATATCGTCGCCGAAAATGCAAATGGGCGTAATAAACATAGTCATTGAAATGTAAAAAGTCGTGACAAATAATTTTTTTTTTTTTCATAAAGCGATGAAATGCATCATATCAATCAAAAAGTGAATTTTGAATTTTTCATTAGCTAAGCCCTTTTTGCATTTCAGCGACGATGTGTGTTACGTTGTTTTTGCATTTAAGGTGACATAATATATAACAGCCTTCCTACATTCAGTAATTTTCCTTGACTATACAGTTGAAACTAAAGCAAAGCAGCTTGTCTAGATGTTGCAAATATCGCCCCAAAGCGAAAATGTCATTCCTTTCCCTATAAAATTTCTGCATTCATTAAAATGTGTATACATATTTATGTATGTATATATGTATGTACATATGTACATATGTGCAGAATCCGTTCAGCCAGGCAAACGCGTCGAAAGCAACACCTCGCATTGCCTTTTATGTGCTATCGCGTCACCTACTTTCCACAGAAAGCGTTAAACAGGATGACGCAGAAAATAACAAAATATTTATTTAAAAGGACATTTTTTTTTTTTTTTTTTTACTTTTCTTCTTATATCGTGCTTGCGTGTGTTAAATACGACAGCTTTTCTTTTATGCAAATGGGTCATAAAGGTTTTAGTACCAAGCATGTTTTGCAATTGCAAATATGTTTATATTAAACGAGCTTAATATTTACAACTTTAAAATCCGTATTTTGCATGAAAAGGGAATATTTTAAATTTAGAATTTGGTAAAGTTTGTTTAATGTACGTTATTTGATATGAAAAAGTTAAGGCTGGATTAATTTACCTGGGCTGGGCTTTACATATCGAGGGCTTATATTCAATACCCTCTATCTGCACTTTTCACAAAAACGAGATCCTGATATAAAAATCCACCTAAGATTTAACTATTATCGGTAATGTTAATGCTGACCTTGTATAACGCTTGACAGAAGAATTTACTATACAATTGCAAAGTCAGAATCAACATCAGTGATGACAGGTAAGTCCCAGATGGGTTCTAACATCACAAAGTAGTTTTTGTTAAAGTTGCAGATAGACGATATTGAATATGAGCCTTCGATATACTGGAAGAACATTAATAAAACAAAAATGGTCGTCTTCTCTTCTTTTATTTTGTTTAAAAAAGTCATAATGATATTTGCCAATCGTTTTAAATAAGTAGGGAATTCGTCTTTCATGGACCTTTTTTACTTTGCTTAACAACTCGAACTAAAATGTGGTTACTCTTTGAGCAAAGTAGAGAAGTCTGATTGAATGCTTGCGATTTAAGACTGTGGAAAAAACAACAGTCCAACGTTTTAAAAAATATCGAAGTTCAATATCCTCGTTTCGATTTGAAATAAGCTGCTTTGACTGCAATTCGTTCTTGAACTAGAAAACCAAACCCTCATAGTCTTCACATTTTGGTGCATAAAGAATGTACACGAAAAAAACTGGTCGCCCATAACCAAGCATAGCTCGGTTAATCATAACATTAAAATAAAAATCGGTAGACACTTAAAAAGCTGGAAGCATTTTCCACCTTACTGCATCATTTCTTTTTAGTAACAAAAATCAGTGTAGAAACGAGGACCAAGAAAGAAATCGATCGCGAGTTAATATTGCGCAAAAAGCTGGAAAATCCCAGCATGTTCCATAACGACATCGCAAAAAAGCTAAAATTTCCAAAGTCTACCGTTACTTATGTGCTTAAAAAATACAATAAATGTTTATCTTTAAAAAGGAACCCTGGTAGTGGCAGAAAAAAAGGATTTGCTTGCGAAATTAAGGCAAATGAAGTGTTATCTGCTTTTAAGAAAAATCCTGGACTTTCGGTAAGAGATGTCGGCAAAAAATTAAACA
This sequence comes from Rhagoletis pomonella, assembly GCF_013731165.1. Taxonomy (NCBI): domain Eukaryota; kingdom Metazoa; phylum Arthropoda; class Insecta; order Diptera; family Tephritidae; genus Rhagoletis; species Rhagoletis pomonella. The sequence goes on along the minus strand of NW_023459148.1, from coordinate 33,998 downwards.
TGTCGTCTTCGTATATACAAAAAGTATGCAAAACAGCAGGACTTCGTTCTTACAAAGTGAATGCAGCACCTAATCGCAACGGTAAGCAAAATTTGTTGGCGAAACAACGTGCTCGGAAATTGTACGACAGTCTCATACAAAAATTTGGCTGTATTGTTATGGATGACGAATCGTACGTAAAAGCCGATTTTAAACAAATCCGGGGCCGCGATTTTCACACTGCAAATAAAAGAGGCAATGTTGCAGATAAATATAAAAACAAAAAGTTTGATAAATTTCCCAAAAAGTTTCTCATTTGGCAGGCAATTTGCCAATGCGGCTTCAAAAGTGATCCTTTTGTAAGCACTGGTACAATTAACCAAGAAATTTATGTTAAGGAGTGTCTGCAAAAGCGACTTTTACCTCTTATACGGCTTCATAAAGATCCAGTGCTTTTTTGGCCTGATCTCGCGATATGTCATTACGGAAAAATGGCTTTAGGATGGTAACATAGAAACAAAGTGTATTTTGTAGCAAAAGAGGTGAAACCACCTAATTGTCCAGAGCATCGGCCGATCGAAACCTACTGGGCCGTTATGAAATCCAAACTTCTTAAGACCCACAAAGCTGTAAAAAACGCACAACAATTCAAAAATAAATGGCAGCTGGTTTCCAAGGAAATCACTGAAACTTCTGTGCAATGGCTAATGAAGGACATAAAGTCAAAATTCCGATCGTTTGCTTATTACAAGGAGAATTAACTCTTTTTTTAACGAATTTCAATAAAACTAAGTTTAGATGTAAATATATGTAAATATCGTTGAATTCCATTAATATATTTATGTTTTAGAACGTTTTAACTGTGACCAGTTTTTTTCGTGTACATTCTTTATAATAATTCATACTAACATACATACATTTTTGCACGTAATTGACTTTTGCCTTTGATTAAAATCAAAAATTCGTTCATAAACACCCTGCAGTATTACGGCTTTAAAGTAGGGTAGTGGCAAAAATGCTGCTGGGGTTGTTTGCATTGTTAATATATCCTTATACAAATGTGTATGAAAATCTGTATATTTAGTTAGTCTATACAAGTAGTTTTACTGCAGCAAAGTTTACTGCTGTCTGTGTGCTACCGTCAACAGCAATGGTATGGTCTTCGTGGGTGCGTCAAATGGTGTCATATGTCAAGCAAAGCTGTGGGTGTTATTGCAATAATTTACATTTACATTATTAAAGCTGCAATGCGAATGAGTTTTATATGTACATACATATGTATCTACAACACTTGGTTACTCTTAAAAGACAGTTAGTCATATGTTTGTATATACGTATATATGTATATACACATATTCGTTTATAACTTAGCTGGTTTACAAGCAAAATAAATTTTCTTTCTGAAGAGTTCTTCGTACGTGCGCAGAACAGTTTTTTGCATTCTTGATCATCACTACTACCATCACCGTCACCATTTTACTACTTAGACTGCATGGAATGATGCATTTACCTCCGCGCATTTCAGCACACAAAAGCAACAATAACTGGTGCAAGTACACAATTGCTTTGTTATTGTTTACAAGAAGCAACTTGACAGAAATTTTGACTTTCGCCAGCGAGAATAATGTCTTCTGCTGTGACGCATCTTGGGTTTTGAGCGTTTTTTACTTGGCTGATGTCAAATGAGCCCAAACGCGAAAAAAATTATGCACGCAAAATGTTTTCACCTCGCAAATTTGCACTGTGTACGTTTTTTCATATTTCATCAGCGATTGACAGGAGTTATTTGGTTTTTACAGGTCTCTGCTGCAATAATTTCTGGCTCCTTTTTTTTGCACCTTCTTCGAATTCTATGCATTCTTCCAACCGTGGAATATTGTTACCACCTTTTTAATATGTGATACTTCAACAGTTTTCTGAGAAAATCCATTGCTGAATTGCTGAATACCTTGACATCTTTGCCAATGTACCAAAAATCGCGACCAGGTATCTATTAAAAGTGTTAAAGGTTTTTGGTAATTAAAAATTTGCTGTTAAAAAAATCCTCGGGAGGCTTGTGACGGGCAACGGGTCCATTCTGCGATGATAGCAAAAATTTTATAGCCGGTAAAAAAGGTCAGATTTTTAGTTTTTGTTAATACAAATTTTGGGTTACAAAATCATCGATAACTTGCGAATAGACCTGTTAATGACAAGTGGAATGGCAAAATAAATTCTGCAAAACCTTTCCGCATTTTTTTTTCTTGAGTACAATAACTTTTGAGCTTTTAGGGTTAATTCACCTTTAACCATACCAAATAGAGACAATTTCAATTAACTCAAAACCGGCTATAAGATAACTGCATATGAATTCTGGTTTGTTTCTTAAGTCTTTTGTTTTTACTTCAATGACTTTCGAGAGACTGAACTAAGAATCTTCAAAAGCAGTTTTATAATTACAAGCTTTTTCAAGCACGGAAGCGTGAAATTATGAAATTATTTATTTAAAAAAGTCTTTCTGAAAATATTGAGTCTGTATAACTTTAAAATAGCTTTGAAATGCCTAGAATAAAGTTTGAGAAACAGGCATCCGAGGTTATTTTTTCTTTTTTAATTGAAACAAATTTTAATTTTAAGATTTTATTGATTTAACAAGAAAAAAAATTTATTTTTTTTTCTTTTTTTTCTAATACATTTGTTTTAAAAAGAAAAAAAATGTTATTTTATTTATTTTGTAGAAACTTGGTTTACTATTTTTCTTTTTTTAATTGTTTTCTCGCTTTTTTAATTTCATTGCTTTAACAAGAAAAAATTTTTTTTTCTTTTTTAATTTTTAGGATCTTTATTTTTTTATTTAATTTTCATCTAATTATTAGATTTTATTGTTTAAATAAAATACATGCACATGCATTTTTTTTCCTTTTTAATTAATCCTTTTTTAATTTTTAGTTTCTATTATCTTAAAAAGAAAAAAATATATATATTTTTTATTTAATTAACTTTTTAGGAAACTTATTGCTACAAGACAAACAGAATAACGCAAGAGTGCTCCTCGTTAACATATTTTTTCAATAAGTCTTTTGAAATACAGAAAATAGCTTTCAATATAGTTGCCAAAATTGACAATAGCCTTACGAAAGACTTGTTGAAAGACAGTTGCCGAAATTGCCCTGTTGGTTGTTGTTGTTGTAGCGGCTACAACAACCCCGCCCAGATCGGTTGGTATCTCAGTCGTTGTCGTCAAGTTCCACTAACGGCAACCCTAGGAAGCGTGCAGCTTCTGCGGGGTTTGCCCATAAGGACAAGGTCGTTAGGGATGTCGGGTTTGCCGGGCATGCGAAGAGATGTTTCGAGTCATGTGGGGTCTCTCCGCATGCCGGACATTCATTAGGCACATCCTCATTCAGCCTACTCAGGTAGGAGTTTGCCCTGTTGGTGTTAATTAGCGATTGTAAAATTTTAGTAATTTTCTTTTCACTTAAAAGCGGTCAAACTCAAAGAATTTGTGAGAGTAATTTCTGGAGCACAGATACATCTTGCATTTAAAGTGACTTTCTAAAGTGATTTTTTTCCGAAAGTCGATATTAAATTCCGAAAACGACTCGAAAATTTTATTTCCGAAAACCTAACAAAGTACCACGACTAACCGCAATTTAACTGAAAATGCAGAACCAGCAAATTGGTGCTTGAAAGATCTGCCAAGATATAACCCCTTAACATCAATCTCGTTGCACTTTGAAAATAGGGTTAAAAACGTGTATATGTATATATTCAAGATCCCAATTTAATGTAGTACGAGATCATATTTAGCAAACGCATATTTATTTAAAAATTTCGAATTCAGAATTTCAGAAATATTGCAGTTCAAGCCCTCTGTCTCCAGTTAAAATCAAAAAGATGCCACTAAATTTTTGCCTTCACACTTTCAGAAGCACTCTGCTCTGGAAAAAGTATCAAGAGATGAAAGCAAACAAGAACAACAATAAAACAAAAACATTAAATAAACATGGGAGATGAAGCTTGCGTGCAGCAAAATGGAGAAAAATTGGCAAATGTAAGAGTAAATAAAAACAAGACAAAATGCAATGAAAGGTCGGTCCCCGCGTGTAAACATGTAACTATGTATGCACATGTATTCTTGGTAAATGAAATGAGAAAATTCTCAAACGTGTGCAGCTACATTTGTGCGTATGTATGTACATACATACATACATATGGATATATTGGGTCATTTGCAAAGTATCTGCAGATTTTTATCACTTGATGGCCATACATAATATGGCAACACTAACAAAATTGCATTAAGCTAACGTGAGTTGAAAAGGTGACATTTCAGGCTACATTTCTAGTGACGACATTTTTGTAATTCGTCACTCGAACAAAAAATTATATCGATTTGAAAATGAGTAAAATATTTGAAGAAATACGAAGCGTACGATGAGAATGCTGTAAGTGAATGAAGTGAATGCTGGAATTCCGTTGTGGAAATTTTGATGTCAAAGATGCACGTCGCTCATGGATTGAATACGAGAATAAGCAACACAAGTGATCATGGTCATACACTGATGACCCTCCGCAAATGATTGCAAAGCCTGGATTGGCGGCAAATAAGGTTATATTGAGTGTTTGAAGGGACTAAACGGGAATTGTCCAATAGGAATGAGCTGTTACATCGGGGCCAAATGTTTAAGAAAAAGCGACCACAAGTGGCCACACTAACTCGGAACAAATTGAGGAAACTTGATTGGGAAGTTTTAATGCATCCACAGTATGGCCTCGGCAAAAATCTCTTGATGATAAAAAATTGGCCGACCGAAGAGCCGAGAGCATAAACCACCGAAGTCCTACACCGATGGAATTATGAAGCTACCCGAAAAAGGGCAGAAGGTCGGAGATAGCAATAGCAATAAACTCAATTTTTGTACAGTTGAAGTGAGCTCAAGCTCAAGAAATTGTAAATTGTGTTAAAAAATGTACCCCAAAATCCGCGGAGACTTTTCATATGTTCCAATTTGTACAATAGTACATTTTTGTTTTCCTCGGGTGCCCGTAGTCATGTCTTGCTTGCTCAAGCCTCATTATCTTGCTTTGCCTTTTGTTTCTTGCCCCACAACACTATATACATACATATGTGTATGTATGTATGTCAGCACACATGAGAGCAAAAAATGTTCTCAACGCACTCATTTCGCTCACTACAGCCGGATACATCACCGCCATCAACTCACCACCACAAATTGGGCCACTATACTGCGCCACCCGCCGCCTCCTAAAACTCGTTATGAATTTGCTTGGTGCACAACAAGCAACAGCACAACATTGCCTCTAAAATCGACTTGGGTGTTGACGTTTTCCTCAGTCGACTCTTTGTGGACGCACGCATCACCGAACACGCTACATGACTTTGTTGGCTGTTGGGCAACAACAATATACTAAATGTGTAAATGGCAATCGTTTCACAGCAGCTATCGCTCCGGAACGGTATGGTGGCAACGCGTCACTTGTACTATTTCCTTGCAGTTGCTCGTATTATCGGTGCGAGCGAATGAACAAGACAGCCAACGAGAGGCAGTTCAGCCGTCGAGCAGGCAAGCAGCGCGAACCAGTCATTTTTTCGATGCAAGAGGCAATGGACGGTCGAATCGGATTAGTGAATCTGTGCGTACGGATGCGTTCGCTATAGGAAAAAAGAAAATTGTGGTGGTGAGAAGAGTAGTGTGTGAAAAACCATTAACAGAATTTTCTCTTGTGAAAAAATGTGAAAATATTCTTCTTGCCGTGTTGTAACCAATCTTACGCATTCACAAATCCATATGTATAAGAAAGAGTACCTGTGTTAAAAGCCTTCTTGCACCAGTTGGGGCTTGAAATTTTATGACAGTATGTTATGCTGCCAGTCGCACGAAATTAAAATGCTCAAAGTACCTATATTGAAGATACAAAGAAAAAAGCATACATATATTATATTATTGCTAATTTATCATCAAATGTTACAGTGATATGTGTTTGCCTTTCTGCTCGATTTGACTTTTCCTCATGTGAATCGTGATCGTTCGTTCATTAATTATTGATTTCTTCGGGAGCTCTTGAAAAAAAAGAAAATACAAAGAATTAAAGGCGAATAGCAAATAGATTGCGACAGAAAGTATATCAGCGCAAACATCGTTCCAGTAAAATTTTGTTGTTCTGCTGGTCACTGCCGCAGTCCCAGTTGTACTCTTATGTGTATGCGCTTATAACGGGTGATTTTTTAAGAGCTTGATAACTTTTTTTTAAAAAAAACGCATAAAATTTGCAAAATCTCATCGGTTCTTTATTTGAAACGTTAGATTGGTCCATGACATTTACTTTTTGAAGATAATTTCATTTAAATGTTGACCGCGGCTGCGTCTTAGGTGGTCCATTCGGAAAGTCCAATTTTGGGCAACTTTTTCGAGCATTTCGGCCGGAATAGCCCGAATTTCTTCGGAAATGTTGTCTTCCAAAGCTGGAATAGTTGCTGGCTTATTTCTGTAGACTTTAGACTTGACGTAGCCCCACAAAAAATAGTCTAAAGGCGTCAAATCGCATGATCTTGGTGGCCAACTTACCGGTCCATTTCTTGAGATGAATTGTTCTCCGAAGTTTTCCCTCAAAATGGCCATAGAATCGCGAGCTGTGTGGCATGTAGCGCCATCTTGTTGAAACCACATGTCAACCAAGTTCAGTTCTTCCATTTTTGGCAACAAAAAGTTTGTTAGCATCGAACGATAGCGATCGCCATTCACCGTAACGTTGCGTCCAACAGCATCTTTGAAAAAATACGGTCCAATGATTCCACCAGCGTACAAACCACACCAAACAGTGCATTTTTTCGGGATGCATGGGCAGTTCTTGAACGGCTTCTGGTTGCTCTTCACTCCAAATGCGGCAATTTTGCTTATTTACGAAGCCATTCAACCAGAAATGAGCCTCATCGCTGAACAAAATTTGTCGATAAAAAAGCGGATTTTCTGCCAACTTTTCTAGGGCCCATTCACTGAAAATTCGACGTTGTGGCAGATCGTTCGGCTTCAGTTCTTGCACGAGCTGTATTTTATACGGTTTTACACCAAGATCTTTGCGTAAAATCTTCCATGTGGTCGAATAACACAAACCCAATTGCTGCGAACGGCGACGAATCGACATTTCACGGTCTTCAGCAACACTCTCAGAAACAGACGCAATATTCTCTTCTGTACGCACTGTACGCATTCGTGTGGTTGGTTTAATGTCCAATAAAGTAAACTGAGTGCGAAACTTGGTCACAATCGCATTAATTGTTTGCTCACTTGGTCGATTATGTAGACCATAAATCGGACGTAAAGCGCGAAACACATTTCGAACCGAACACTGATTTTGGTAATAAAATTCAATGATTTGCAAGCGTTGCTCGTTAGTAAGTCTATTCATGATGAAATTTCAAAGCATACTGAGCATCTTTCTCTTTGACACCATGTCTGAAATCCCACGTGATCTGTCAAATACTAATGCATGAAAATCCTAACCTCAAAAAAATCACCCGTTATTTGTGCGTCCAAACACAGCCACTTGGTGGTTCGTAAATCAACGTTTTTGTTTGTTGGCTTGGGCAAGCAATAAATGTATTTGCTCAAATATTAATACATAAAAATTTAAGTTAAGAAAATAAAATTAACTAAATCTTAATTTAATATATAAAAATACTCGATTATTATTGTGATCGTGAAAAAATTTAGTGGTGAAGTGAAAACTATACGTCAAAAAGTTGTGGTATTAGCACCAACAACAACAATTGCTGTAATTTCGTTTAACACCTGGGCAACTTAACTTGGTCTTAAGAAAATGGAGAATCTGCAGAATTTTGCACGTACGCCGCAATTTCTGCGCAAAGTCATCTCCGAAGCGAGAAGGTATTTATGCCATTCAAGAAAAAATTAATGTAAATGCAAATATCGCGCATTTACTAAAAGACTGTCGCAACTCAAAATAAGTAATTTTTGAGATAATTTTTCAGAATTATTGCTTATACATACATATCATACTTTATATATGCGGTAAAAAATCCATACGAAAATATTTTTTAGTTTTCTCATAAGAAGTGAATATGCATTGTGACAAAGAGTCTTTTAGAAAATGAGTTATATTTGCATTTAATTATATGTATTGCTATTATAACGCATCAGTGACAGCAGTAAACCCTCGAGAACGGGGCACGGACATTTAGTACTGAACTTTTTCATTACAAAATGTGAAATGTGAAGATATGTACATATGTATATGTATGTAGATAATTTCAGCTGTCCTGGAAACACCAATTTTCACTTTTCTAATTTTTTCAGAGTATTCTAGGCTGGCGCCTTACATAGTAGAACATACTACAAGCTTAAATAGAAAGTCGGAAGGCTACTTTTGAACTTTTAAATACAATTCTGTAGGATATTATCTAATCTAATAGCCTATTTCCACCAAAGGCTTAACTGCAGTTAAGAGTTCAGATAAGTTCTAAGAATTTTAACATGAGGTGATCGGCAATCGGTTTATTTATTTCTTAATTTTTGCTTTTTTCCTTTTGTTTGCTTCTACTTAGTAGGTGGAATTACCCCCTTCGAGTTGTAATCTCCTTTTTCTAATAGGCATAAACTGCAGTTAAGGCTTGGTGGAAATCAACTATAAGTCTTCTTAACATTATTAAATAGTTCTTGAGTTTAGACTATAGCATTATTCGAAGCGTCTAAATTCGAGATACATACATATTTCATACCTTGCAGGGTCCACACAGCGCAAAAAGGCTTTTAGTTTAATTCAAAGTCGGTAATTCGAACTGATGGAATAACGAATCGTTTCTTTTATCATGAAATCTTAGCTTGAAAACACATCGGCCCAGTATTTTTTTTTTTTTATAAAAGAATAGTCTATTGTTTCTTATGGCGCAGCATATATGTACATACCTAAGCAAACGAAACAAAACAAATACATATTTCATTAAGAGATCCAGTCCACTTTTTTAGACTAGTGATCTACGTAATAACAGTAGATAAAAAATTTAAGCGAGTAGGTTTTGAGATACACATACATATATGATATAAGTGGGCGGTGCCACCCGCATTTTCCCAGAATTTTATGAAAAACCAATTTTTGTGCTAAAGACTAATTTTGAATATTTTTATATTGATGAATTCCTTAGCCACACTGCTCAATAAATCTGAAAGTCCGGTACATACACACACACACATATAACTTCAAGGGCGTATTTAAGAAAAGTTGCCTAACTTCGACAATTTTTATGCGGTAGCAATAAGTGAGGTATCAGTTTATTTGAAAATAGATTTAATTTAGAAAGTAGTACATATTTTGAAAGTGTGGAAATAAGCGATTGTCAAAATCTAAAAAATGAAGAAAATATAAATATTTTGATATTTTGACCAATTAAAAATCCCAACAATCCAAGTCTGACAACAGACTACAACACACCACGTGTTCGATTCAAAAACTGATAAATCTACAAAACCGTATTTTCTGACCTAAACTGACAAGTCGCGCGACCTCTAAATAATATAATAATATTTCTCATAGAAAGAAAGAAAATTGGAGGAAAACTGGGCACCCTAATGTACATACATGCATACTTATGTAAGAACACCACCTACTCAAGTCAAAGGCCAACATTTTATGTGCACAAGAGCAAGTAACTGCAGCTAAAAACTAGTACATAGATATTTATTAAATGCACAGAGTACTTGTGGCCACACAAGTAGGACATATTTCTAAAAGGTTTCTAGTTCACAATTCTTATCAGCATTTCTAAGTGAGTGGCATAATTTCGGTTTTGAGACTTTTTTTTTAATAATCACATAAAAGCATCAACACATTTTCACTTACATATTAACACATTATAAAGCGCATAGTGTTGCTGTAGGATGTTACGATTAATTGAGACGGGATTTAGTTTCTAGTTTAATACACACAAGCCTGACCGTATGTGTATGATAAGCATACATATATTCTGATATGTATGTATGTATATAGTATGTAAACGTAATGTTCATCGTGTTTGCTTTTCATTCACTTTGCTAAATCTACGATGGTAAAATAATTGTACTATGTTGGGTGTAAGCTTAAAAGGGCATATACAAGCTCTTTTTCATGGCTTTTTGTTTTATAATTGATGTATTTACATATAAACATTCAAGTATTCTACACTTTTTAATGGCGATATACTGGAATTTACATACTACTACATATTAATGTATGGTCGGTCGGCCGTTGTGGTGTTCAAGCCCTGGTCAAACAATATCGCAAAAAAAAAACCAAGAAAAAGGGTTTTTTCTTAGCAGCGGCCGCCCCTCGGCAGACAATGACAAACCTCCGAGTGTACTTCTGCCATGAAAACCCCTTTGAAATCGCAATCACTTTATTTTGAGATATTTTTTTTTTTTTTTTTTTAACATTAACCTTATAAAATATCCAGATAATTTGCATTTTTTTGTGAACTCAAAAGCACTTTTATATGTATGTGGTTTGCTGTCTTGTTCTTAGAGCGGGGCTTTTGATCGCGGAATGTGAAATGACGTAGAGTAAAATATATCGCCTTCCGCGCCAGTCGTTTGGAAATGCCAAGTGAAGCCCCAAGTCCTTCTCCATCTGATCTTTCTTTCAGAGCTGTGATTTTTGTACGACGAGAGAGGACTTTACTCCTCATTTCCCTACTCTGTCCAAAGTAGAACTTGTTAGCAAGAGTGATTCTCCGTTGGATTTCAAGGCTGACTGATATTTATATTGATGTTAATGTAGACTTAAGTCCCGTAAAAAGAATCATTCAAAATTGATTTCCCAAAATTTTAATTTTTACACATTCATGTTTCTGACAATAAAATGCTTCAAAAGTATTACCTGCATTGGTTTGATCCTTTTTTTTTCGTATGGTCGATGATAGAAATGATCGCTTAGTGGAGTGCGACAATTGACGAAGTTTATTGAACTCGTTGCAGCACTGTACAGTTGTAAAGGCATATAAAACAGGGAAGGACCGAAGCACTGGCCTCTCCGGCTGTGTGATATGAAACTTATGGATTATTTTATGCGACTATGTGCGATTGTCAATTAGGACCAGCTAGAGGCAAGGTTACACAGTGTTGCTTCCGCTATTCGAGAAAAAGGTTAAGTCCTTACCAATTCTACCAACGCAAGGCTAACTATCTGCAGCTCATACGTTCAGGACGGGGGGAGTCCTCACCTCTTATGCCCCACCTATCCGAACAACGCATTAGTAGTAAAGCGCGTAGTAAACAAGTTTAAAGTGTAATTCTTCATTGCTAAGAGAGCACTTGTTGCTTACTTTCATACTTTGAGAAAATTTGCAAAATTTTTGGCCGAGAAGTTCTGTGTCGCTAAGAGCCGCTTAAAAGGTATCCCAGTTTTTTTTAGTTATTTAATTGCCATTGAATTGTTTTAAACTCTGTTCTATTAAGATTTGTATGTATTTACTTACGTGTATGTTTAAGTTTACTTCAACATTGTACAATTTATGTACGCACTTCATAAATGCTCCACCTGACAAAATTGTAATTTTTTAGGCGGATCATTTGTTGATACTTGTCGTGGAAGATGTCCAACAGCTGTTTGGAAACAACTTCGACTTACACACAGCTAACAAGCAATCAGCATTGTGCCGCACGGTCCTGCTGTCCGGGAGGTAGTGCTTGCAGTGGAACTGCAGGCGGTGGTAGCAACATAATGAGCTTTGCCTGGTTTCGTTTTCAACGCATCTATAAATTGTTGCTTCTTGTATTGCTGCTGCTTCTACTTTGGCCACTATTCGCTCAACGCAACTTGCGAAATCCTGCCAACGATGTGCCCACTACCGATGTCCATCGCAGCCGACCGCTGCTGAATGCTTACGAGGACTTTAGTTCGATGCGTGCCAGCGACTTGAAAATGCGTATAGAAGAGATGTTGCGTATAAAAAGTACTGTTTCGGTGGAATTGCGTGAATTGGAGTCGCGCCGACAAAAATTGCAAGCCGATATAGGCGGATACAATCAAAAAATTGAGGACTTGAAGCAAAATTTAATGCGTGAACAGACCGAGCTGGAACGTTTGAAAATCTCTGTACAGCAAGCGCAAGTGGCCCAACGTGAAGCCGTCCAACGCAACACACCCGATTTAGCTTTGCCTCGTACTTTATATCCCTATGTGTTGCCGCGCAAAATGCCTGCAATAACTGCAGCCGCGGCGTTGCCCTGCGAAATGCACAATTGCTTCGATCACTCGCGCTGTAGTCTCACGTCTGGTTTTCCTGTGTACCTATATGATCCAGACGCCTATAGCGTATTGCGTACTGGTTACGATATCGATGGATTCTTGAAGACCACGATTAAACAAACTCTCGGCTACAATGCACACATTGTGCAGGAACCCAGAATGGCTTGTATATTCCTGGTGCTCGTTGGCGAAGCTATGTTGGAAAATGATTTGCTGAAGAACAATCGATATGCCGCTGAAGAGGAAGAACACAAAGCCGCCGTGCAATCACCTAAAAATGATGACCTGCCCATTGACTTGGATAAACTTTACCGGTTGCCGTACTGGGGTGGCGATGGCCGGAATCACGTTTTACTGAACTTGGCGCGTCGTGATTTGCATTCTACGCGCACAAACGCTTTTATCAATCAAAACACAATGCGTGCAATAGTTGTGCAGTCCACATTTGAATTGCTACAATTTCGTCCCAATTATGATATAGTTGTGCCACCAATTTTGGGGCCACCTGGCGGAGATGTCTGGCAGGAATGTGCGCTGATGGTGCCAGCGCGTCGCACATATTTGTTAACTTTTCAAGGCGAATTACGCCCAGCTGACAAAACAGTGCAGTCGCATCCGTTAGACGACTTTATTTTGGATCATCTGGCGGAGATGGCCAAAGGCGCCACTCAAGATAAATTCCTGTTGCAATTCACATGCATGCCAGCCACGGAGCAATCGGACAAAGCAGCTTTTGTGGATTGGGCACTTTGCGGTACGGACTCTTCGCGCAAATCCATACTCAAAGAGTCGACATTCGTGCTGATTCTTCCTCCATTGGAGAAAAGGATAAGCTCTACACTGATGTTAGCGCGCCTATATGAAGCGCTCAGGTCCGGCGCCATACCTGTCATACTCGGCGCTGACGAAGTTCGTCTGCCTTATGCAGAAACTATCGATTGGCGGCGACTAGCACTACTGCTGCCTAAAGCGCGCATTACCGAACTGCATTTCCTGTTGCGTGCCGTGCAGGATGCTGATCTCTTGCAAATGCGGCGTCAAGGTCGACTGATTTGGGAGCGCTATCTGAGTTCGGTGCAAGCTACGGTCGACACAATCATTGCCAGTTTGCGTGATCGTCTTGGCATACCACCGCGCCCAGTGTCGCCGATTGTCGCGCAAAGCGTGTTCAACAACACATTTATACCGCTCAAATCGGATCCGCCAGTTGGTTTAGATACAGAACCGGAGGAATCGTTGGGTCCCATCGAACCACCGTATCCCAGTCCTACATACAGGCGTAATTACACAATTTTACGTACGCAATCGAGTGAAGCTTGGAATGATTGGGTTGATCCGTTTTACATGTATCCACAGCTACCTTTTGACCCTGTTCTACCCGCAGACGCTAAATTCCTTGGATCCCACATGGGCTTTCGTCCGATCGGTAAAGGCAGTGGTGGCGCTGGAAAAGAGTTCAGCGAAGCACTAGGCGGCAACTATCCACGCGAACAATTCACTATCGTAATACTTACGTACGAGCGTGAGCAGGTACTTATGGATTCTCTTGGCCGCCTTTATGGCTTGCCATATTTGCACAAGGTCGTGGTAGTTTGGAATTCACCAAAGCCACCGCTAGATGACTTGCGTTGGCCCGACATTGGTGTGCCAGTGGCTGTGGTACGCGCACCGCGCAACTCGCTGAATAACCGTTTCCTACCCTTCGACGTTATCGAAACTGAGGCAGTGCTCTCGGTGGATGACGATGCACACTTGCGACACGATGAGATTTTATTCGGTTTCAGAGTTTGGCGTGAGCATCGTGATCGTGTTGTAGGCTTCCCGGGGCGATTTCTAGCCTGGGACTTGAACTCCAATCGCAATTGGAACTACAATTCCAATTACAGTTGCGAGCTGAGCATGGTGCTGACGGGTGCCGCATTCATACACAAATATTATATGTATTTGTACACATACCACTTGCCACAGGCGATACGAGACAAGGTGGATGAGTATATGAACTGTGAGGATATTGCCATGAATTTCTTGGTCTCGCACATAACACGTAAGCCGCCCGTAAAAGTGACGTCACGTTGGACTTTTCGCTGCCCCGGATGTCCGGTGTCGCTCAGCGAGGACGACACACATTTCCAAGAGCGCCATAAATGCATCAATTTCTTTGTGCAGGTTTTCGGCTACACACCACTATTGAATACACAATACCGCGCCGATTCAATACTCTTTAAAACGCGAATACCGCACGACAAGCAAAAATGTTTCAAATATATTTAAGCGCCGTTATTACGATAAGCGATATTAATGTATGTACATCCAAGTACATATGTATGTACATAATATGTATGTATGTATGTATGTATGTAGGCTTCTAGAAGCTATTTTTTATGCACTGAATTTAAGCTAAGCAGCATCCTACACTACGCTAACACTACATTTACAATGGTCAAGATTTATGTGTGTGTTGGTATGTGGATATACACACAGCCATATTTTGCTAATATATATGTATACAGTTTTTGAATTTAGTTCGTAAGCATAAAGTTACATTTTATTTTGTATTCTAGAAAAATAGTTTTGTGCAGTTCTATTCTTTAATCTAACTAAATATGTATGTGTATGTATACACAAGCAAAGTAAATGAGAAATACTACATATTTTTTGCATATCACTTCAAATTTAATGAAAACCTATTTTGCTCATTTAAATTTTTAAATCATTTTAAAATCGAAGATCCTTGCACTACATGCTTCGCCTAAATTTAACTAAATTTAAAGTTTTAATATCGTTTTCTAATAAGCGAGTGCATTACTTTAACTACAAATACGTAATAATGCATAGTCTTCTTCGAAACGCAAAAGGCCGTAACTAACCAAAAAAAAAAATCCAAAATTCACATTTTGATTGATTACTTCGGTCAATAGTAGTGGTTTTGATGCCAATGAGCTGTAATTATTATTTTCATATATATTGATTACATAAATAAAAACAATTTATACTTATTAAGATTTTGATTTGCACATAAATTTTGCTCAAAATCTGGATACATACACAGGAGTGCGATATTTTTACCAGTTTCAATGATCTTTATTTTGTTTGTTTAATGGTTGTTAATTTTTTTAATATAATAATTCCAAATTTCAGCTTTGTGCAAAAATTAAAAAATTAAAAAAAAATATTCACCAAAGACATGATAATATTAAAATCAATTTATTTATAGAAACGTACCGTTGATAAGACTTCCAAATGCGCACACCAAAGTATTGATTACAGCCAGAATAGAAAACTTAAGTTAATTTCAAAGCTACGCGTAAGAAAAAAAAATAAAAAATATTTTTAGTGTTGTCAATGCACATCTAATAACAAACCACTAACGATATCTCGTCACCAATTTTTTTTTGGTTTTTTTTGTGATTGTCGACCTGTTATGATGCATTTCATCGAATTACAAGTGACAACATTATTCTAATAATATTTATTATTTATTATTATAAATTTGTTAGTTACGGCTTTTTTCATGTCATGTGTCGATATGTATTTCGAACTCATTTGTTGTCACAAGAACTACTGGAACTATTTCTTCACTTCATACATCTTTAGCTCAGTGCTAAGTGGTGTGATAATACCGTTATATAACGGTAACTTTCAAAATTTCCTAATTAAAAAACCGACTCCTGTTTCTACAGCGTTTACCTACAACAACTGTTAGGAAAGATTAAATTCTTGATGATAAGATGATTTATATACATACATATTTATTCTGAAAGTCCTGAAAGCGTTTTACAATTCCGGCTCGGTCAATATTATTTATTATATAAAGATGTGACTTCCAATTTAGCGCATGCTTGGTAGAAAACGGTATCATTAAATTCTTTCTAAAGTCGATTGATCGTGGCATGTAGTAAGTAAGCACATTGTATGTATGTGTATGTACATATGTACATATATGTAATGGAAGTGTTTCCGAAATAATTAATTTATATGTTGTTTGTTTAATATAAAAAAGTTTAATCTTTCCGTAATTTATTTTTATCGGATGGGCCTATAACAACAACAACTCTTA
Source organism: Rhagoletis pomonella (assembly GCF_013731165.1). Lineage (NCBI taxonomy): Eukaryota > Metazoa > Arthropoda > Insecta > Diptera > Tephritidae > Rhagoletis > Rhagoletis pomonella. Next base: position 17,722 of record NW_023459148.1, on the reverse strand, counting down.
TTAACTCATAATTAAAAAGCCTAGTGCTAATTTTATATACAGCTATGTGACTTATCTGAACTGTAAACCATTGTAAGTCTGATTAAATGCACGAATAAAGATTTAATGTAGATTACAAAATAAATAAAATAAAAAAGTGTCTAATTTATACAAAAGGTACACAGCTTAATTTTAGCCAAAGTTTTAGAGATATCAACTTGAGATTTGGCATGATTTTTAAGAAGAACATAAGGTTCATTATGGTTATGAATAACTACTTCCAACTCGTGTCAAAGCGGACTAGTTCCGAACTATCCCCAACAAAAAGACTAGTTACGGACATTTTTTTCCGGAGTAAAACCAAAAAAATTTTATGACATATGTATATAAATTAAGAAATATAGGTTAATTGGACCTTTTTTATACCAAAATGGCCGAACTATCTCTAAAAAGACTAGTGGGAGTATATTTTTTTTGGATTTTTCATTAGGGTTTTTCGTTTAGGCGTGACAGTTTTTTTTTCTACTACGAACGACTAACTCCACAGGATTGCATTTTAGATCCTTTGGGCAAAAAATGGGCAAGGTTTTATTTTTAAGTCTCTTCCATGAGTATGTAAGCTCATCTTGTATGCTTTGTCATAGCCGAACTTATAAGTTATAGTCTATGAAGGATTGAAAACTTTTGAAATTCGTCTTACCTTTTAGCTGATTATAAAATAATTTTATTAAAATACTTTAGTGCAAACATAAGGGTCGTGTACACCCAAACTTTTTAGTGGAAAAAAAAATTTTTTTCGGCAAAAAAAAAACGCGCACAACATCAATTTTATCACTCAAGGTTTTGTTATCGATCCAAACTACCAAATTTGTTTTTGCAGGCTGTTTAAAAGCACGCGTTTGATAGCTGTTATCAAACCTATGATATTTCTTTTATTCTCTTTTATGCGTATTTTCGTAGCAATTGGGGTATTTTCTAAGAAATTACAAAATATTATCGATTTTCAAGCATTTTTTTTTTATATTTTAGCGTCCTAGATTGACTAAATGTAAATAGAGAAATGTTTTGGCTACTTTTCTTAATTTTAAAAATGTTCATTATTTTTTTTATGAAAGTATATATGTATGTATGTTAATGTTTATATAAATCGAAATTTCAAACTTTGTAGAACATTTATAAAAATTCGAAGAATTTTAGCAAATGTTGATGAAAATTTCAAATTTTTTAATAAAATTTGGCAGATTTTTTTTGATTAGGCCATTAAATTTTAGCATAATAAAATGCAAGTTTTAAGTAGCTTCGATTTACCGTTGATTTTTGGCAATTTTCGTTCGCGCATTTTCTTCCATCCAAAGTATTTTTTTTTTTTTTTTTTTGTATGGACAAAATGAGCCACCTCCCTCAATGCTGATTTGAAAATAAACAAAATTCTATACATTTTCGAAATTATAACTGTCAACAGTGTATGGATGCCGAGGCGCGGATGCGCTGACTGTTTGTGTGATGACATGATATACTTCGTTTGTTCCTCATTCCCCGCCAAACCCATTCGCTTTGTTTCCTTATCCGATCCGATGATGATATCGGCATACGCCAGCAATCGTACGATCTTGTATTATCTTCTCCAACATTAGATTAACGAATCACCTACATGTCGAAAATCAGATCTTGGCGATAAAAGAGTACCTCTTCGGATTTTATCGAAATGATTTACCACTCCAACATATTAATTGGCCCGCTTTGAATTAACCCATACAAAATAATATAATACAACAACAACTAACTGGAATAAATTTTCTAATCTAAAAGAATGGATCGGCCTATAGCTGCGTAATACAAGTCGGTTCAACATCCTCGTAGGTCCATTGAAAGGCTAATTTTCGGTGCGAATTGTATACAACGCACCAAAAGAAAAATGTATTTTAAATTAATTGCATACTTTCAAAAACATTATCGTTCTAAACATGGACATATGTATGTGTGTATGTACATCTCTTGTGGTCAGCTAATTAAGTTAAATGACATTTTGACCAGTTTTGGCTATTTTCCCTTTGTCTATTCAACTTTTTTTTTTATAAAAGTCTAACACATTAAACAACAAGCACCACATAAATTCACATTTCAAACTTCGTACAAAATTTATAAAAAATTAAACAAACTTTAAAATTACACCAAAAAATTCTAAACTTTTTATTACATGCCAGTTGTGCATTTTTTCCAATATAAAGTATGCTCGACAATTGCTTTTATATGGAAGAAAATGACTACCACCGTAAGCAAAAAATTACTAAAATTCAACGCGATTTTCTAGCGCTTTAATAGCACATTTCAACCAAGAGCTTAACTGCAGTTAGGAGCTCAGGTAAGTGCAAATAACGTTAACATGCGGTAATCACCAAAGTTTATTTCTTTCTTTACTGCTTTTTCGATTGCTTTTCCTTAATATGAACAATTACCTACCCCTTGGAGCTGTAATCTCACTTTTCCAATAGGCATAAACTGCAGTTAAGGCTTGGTGGAAATGAACTATAAAACTAAAATTTAATGGGCTATAAAATTGCATAGATGTCTAAAATTTTTCAAAAAAATTTTAAAAATAAATATAAAATATTTGTGTGAATTTTTAAAGTTTGTTGAATTTTTTTTAAGACGTTTGAAATGTGGATTTATGTGGTGCCTGTTATGTAATGTGCTAAACTTTTATTATAAAATTAAAAACATTAAATAGACAAAAGGAAAGTAGCCAAAACTGGTCAAAATGTCACTTAACTTAATCAGCTGACCACAAGTGTATATATGTAGGTACATCATCTTATACGCAGCAATTCAATGTTGTTCCGCACTGCTCTCATTTCATTCGCACATCCTATGACTCACGTGTTTATGCATTCGTCGTATTTAGTATGAAATATGGGCAGACCGACCAAAGGACAGACACACGTACTATGTATGTGTAAATAAGCATATTTAATTGGCATCGAAATTTAAATTGAATGTGCATGTATTCTATGACATATCGCTTTGTATTTGAAGTGTATGAACAATGCTTTTAGCGGCGTTGATGATAAAGTAACCTTGGCATTGCGAAAACCACAGTACACAACAGATCGGCCTGACTTACTTACTTTATTTAATAAATACGTATTCTATAAGAGTACATTGTGTGTGTGTTGCATATATGTATGCAAAAGTACATATGGGACCATGAAGCCACAGTAGAAAGGTCTTGCTTATAACTAGGGCTCGGAATATCATGCAAATGCATGTTTTTATTGAGCATCTTCGAATGAAAATGATTAAGTTATCTTTACGAATCATGAAATTTTCTTTAAAATTACATTCAATTTTTGGTGCATATTTTGCAAAAATATCTGTTTTTGCATATTTATTGCATTTAAATTTAGTGCGAAATCTCTTGACAAAAAAATTACCTAAAACTTGTTCGCAAATATTCATCAGAATGGGGGATGGAATTTTGACCGCGTCAATTAAGGCCGCCTTCTTATTTGTTTGGCGGCCTAATTTCATTTTTTGATCGCGGCCTAACTTCACTTGCCAAAATGAATTATTTCCGCGCGGCCTTATTTCATTTTTGGATCGCGGTCTTAATACACGCGGCCATAATGCATGGTGCCCATCTGAATATCCTCTCGGATAGCCAATCGGCCATTAAGGATCTATATTGTACCTCTGTTAGATCGCAACTAAATTACCGCTCAAAAATTACCGAAATTTATCAAGGCCAAGCAGAGGGGGAACTGTACCGGATCGTACAGGATTACCCGGCAGTTGTGGGTATCATATGACCCACTTAAATCAAAACTCTCTTAAAAATGAGCAGAGAAGATACCTACAAACTTACTGCAGTGTGTACGGGGTACTGGCTTGTTTGGGTACATGCCGAAAGGATTGGATTGCCCTTCAACAGGTTCTGTCGCAGTTGCGATGACTTTGATTCAAAAGAGACAGTCGAACACTTCCTGTACAAGTGTCCAGCCCTCGCAAGGATGAGCCTTAAGACACTCGTCAAGCCATTCCTGCAGAATGTTTTAGAGTGCAGCTGCCTCTCTCTGTATGACGTACTGAAATTCATTAAAGCTGCCAAATGGCTGTCGGTTTTACGAGTTGTGGAATCAAAATGGCAAACTTGGTAATTGTTTGTCACCAGGGTGGCAATCCATTTAAACCAACCAAACATTTCTATGAACGACTGTTAAACTGTCAATGTTTCTTTTTACACAAGATTGTAACTGTTGATTATAAACATATTTTATACATATCATCGTTTAAAGTACAAAAATGGCACTTAACTACAAGTACAACTATTCGTTTCCCGCTTTTCCCAGTTCAGTTCAAATGGAGCGATGTGATCATTGACCCAAAGTCGCCTTTACCAAAAGCGCTAAAGACTGTTCATCCATATCTAAAATGTACTCTTAACGTTGCTTACCAGATTCCCATCCCAATATCTCAATGGCGGCTAGAGTTGCCACCATTCTTGTAGTCATTTGATTGCTATATTTTTTTTCTAATAGAATATTCGCATTCTTGCTGAATCGGTAGTTCTTCGCACGACATTTTGCCTCTCGTATTATTTTTTCAAGGCGTCTCTACTCCCATCTCTGAAGGGCTGCAGGGTATTTTGGGGATGAAAAGGTGTTGACTTAAGCAGGATTGAGAGCCGGTTAAAAAATGTTTTCGGCTGGCCGTTGTGACTGCAGCTTTTCGTCATCAAACTTTCTTTCATGGATTGAAGAGCCTCGCAAATCGAACCGCATTCCCCGCAAGAACCATACCCAATTGCAGTCGAATGTTTAAGACAAGGTCGATTTCTGGAAAATTGTTTAATATTTTTTAGAGTAGCTTCTGTTATTCGAAAGGAAACATTTTATAGTTTAAAACTACATTAATCATTGGGAATATATCCTCCCTATCCGAAGATGTCATACTCTGAGCGTAAGTAAGTCATCTTGTCAAATACTACATGTTTCTTTCCGAGAGAGTTTCTTTCGAGTTAACTTTTCCTAAGGTATGCCACGTATTTTTGACGATAGTTGAAATCCAAGTCCAAAGTCCAAAATTCTTATATATGGATCAAATATGTGCATATCTATCGTTCTTGATTGTAATTAGATTTTTACTTTTTCTTGCAGATCATTTATACGCAGCGACGATCACGATTCGAGTCACATCGACGAAGCCGATACAGAGCCCTACATCGATGAAATGGAGCTATCACATAGCTTGACGCTCAATGAGGAGGCGTTAAAACAATTGCCTGAGCAAAAGCGACCAGTTTTTGTTTTCGAATGGCTTCGCTACTTGGAAAAAGTGCTGCCAGTTGCACAGAAATCGGACATCAAAGGATGTCAAAAAAAGTTGGTGCAGCAATTGACCGAGCATATTCAGGGTTCACCGGGTCCACCGACGCGCAAATTAATAGCCAGCTGCTTGGCGACTCTTTTCTCTGTAGGTGATACTTTTATGCTGTTCGACACGGTGAATGCGTGCAATGATATACTAAAGAATAAAGATGATTCACCCAGCTATTTACCAACAAAACTGTAAGTTATCTTATACTTCGAGGGCTCATATTCAACACCCTCTATCTGCAATTTTACAAAATCTACTTTGTGATGTTAGAACCTATCTGTGGGACTTGACCGTCATCACCGATGTTAATTCTGACTTTGCAATCTAATAGTAAATTCTTCTGTCAAGCGTTATATAAGGTCAGCATTAGCATCACCGATGACAGTTAAGACTTAGGTGAATTTTTATGTCAGAATCTCATTTTTGTGAAAAGTGCAGATTGAGGGTATTGAATATAAGCCCTCGCCCTCGGAGCTTTTGCTTCCCACTTTTTAATGATTTTCTATGAGTCGCGTTTCTTTTTCTTATCTGACCACTTGCAGCGCTGCAATTTGTGTATTGGGTTCGATGTACGAAAAACTCGGTCGTATGATGGGTCGCTCCTATGAGGAAACGGTTCAGATACTCATACGCACACTGCGCAATGCTGAATCGCAGGCTCGTGCCGAAATCATGATTACATTGGAAAAGGTAAACAAAACGCACATGCAATATTTTAGTATTAAATTTGTTACTTTTCTAAACTCCTTTATCGTGCCTTGACTTTACCAAAGAATTTTTCTGCATTTTAGGTTTGCGCTGGCATGGGCACCGCCATCTCAAATGTGCACAAGGACATTTATAAAGCAACAAAACATTGTCTCACGGATCGCGTGATGGCAGTGCGTGTCGCAGCTGCTAAATGTGTGCTCGAAATGATCAATCACGCACCGTTCCTCTATCAAAGCGAGCTCGAGAGTTTGGCTTCGTTATGTTTTCGCGCTTTTGATGGCAGCAATTATGAGGTACGATGCGCGGTCGCCAAGCTGCTTGGTACGCTGCTGGCTTTCACGCAACAGCCACCAGGTGGCGCAAACAAGAAACCGGTTCAACCCATATCAACAAAGAATCAGGCGCGCAGCGTCTCACTAGACGAAGCCTTGGGCATATTAATGTCTGGCTTTTTGCGCGGTGGAGTCTCCTTCCTCAAGGGCACCGGCGAGATTATCAAAGGCAGTTCGAGCGTAAATCGTGAGGTGCGTGTCGGTGTCACTCACTCATACGTGGTGTTCGTGCAATTCATGGGCAGCGTATGGCTGGAACGCAATCTAAGCACATTTCTGATGCATGTACTCGACTTGGTGGCCAATCCAAAAGCTGCCTCGTCACATGTGGACGCTGTCTATTCACGCAAGTGCATCAACTTTATACTTCGATCGATTATTGGCAAAATGCTTGGTGAGAAGGCGCAAACATCCGCATGCAAGGAGCTCATACATATTATAGCCAAGCAAATGAATTCGATCGACTTCAATCCGGAAAATGCAAAGGACTCGAATCAAGAAACACTCTTCAGTCAACACCTATTGGTATGTGCACTACAAGAGTTGGGATCGCTTGTGCTCGGCTTGGGCACCACAGCGCAAAGTTTGTTGCATGATCATACATTAAATTCTATTGATGCAACATGCGCAGTGCTAGTGCATCCGTGCTCAGCAGCGCGCCTTGCGGCCGCTTGGTGTTTGCGCTGCTTCTGCGTGGCGGTGCCCAGTCAAATTACACCGTTAATCGATCGTTTCGTCGACGCCATCGAGCAGATGCGTTCCTCACCAGAAGCTATATCTGGGTATAGTGCAGCTTTGGCTGCTATCTTGGGAAGCGTGCGCTATTCGCCGCTCGGCATACCGCATACCAAAGGTAAAGTGGTCTTCAACACAGCTGAAGAACTACTTCGCTCCGCATCGCAAAATAGTCGTATGTCCCTGAATCGTACACAAGCGGGTTGGCTGTTGATTGGAGCCATAATGACGCTCGGTTCGCCGGTGGTTAAGGGCTTACTGCCACGTATGTTGTTGTTATGGCGTAACTCTTTTCCACGTTCAAATAAGGAGCTCGAATCGGAGAAGGCGAGAGGTGATGCTTTTACTTGGCAAGTAACATTAGAGGGTCGTGCCGGTGCACTCTCAGTAATGCACAGTTTCCTGCTAAATTGTCCAGATCTAGTGACCGAGGATATAACTCGGCGTTTGCTTACGCCCATTGAAAGTGCGCTCGCCATGCTGGTGAAGTGAGTAAAAATAGAAAACATAGAGAATAGTCGTATAATTAGGTGTTAAATAATCAAACCCCCTCCCCCCCCCTTTCTATTATGTTGTTTGTATTCTGTACAGCCTCTCACCAGTATTGAAAAGCTATGGCACGCAATTGAAGGCCCCAGCGGCTATGGTGCGTTTAAGGCTATATGAAACGCTTTCGCTGCTGCCGCCTAATGCATTGGAGTCATCGTACACGCATCTGCTGCGCATGCTGGTGGCCGAGTTCACGCTTTCTGAAAATCCAGCCAATACAACGAACTCTTTGCTGCGCGCACTCTGCCATGGAGACGATTCTATAATTTTGGGTACTTGGTTGCAGGAGACAGATCATCGAACCATTGAAGATCAGGTAATTACATTTATATTGTTTGTATTGCATAGCGTTTTATTAAATATTTTCTGCTTGGATCATAATGCTGTTCATATTTTTGCGTTAATTGTTGTTGTTCTACATTTCCAAAGAGGGAAGAGAGTTGAAAACAAGTTGCTCATTTTAAACGTTTCCCTAGAAGGAGTTGCTTGTATTTTTAAATGGCTTTCAACTTTAAAATTTTTTTTAACACACTATTTCAGAAGTTATTTTCTTAATGTGGTTAATAGGTTTATAAGAAAAATATGTACAGTAAGAATTAAATGCCGGATTTCCACTAAGCATTGAAATGACAAAAAATATAAGCTATGTGGAAATTAACCTAATGACACTTTTCTTAACGTAATGACTTTTAATGCCAAAAATTTGTCATTTTTGCCATGTAATGCCTAGTGGAAATGCAGCATAAGTTCGAGCGAAACGGAGTGCGTATTCACGAATATTATCGCATTTTCGAAAACAGCCGTTTTTTGGGAAACGGGCATGGCTCTTTTTAATATTTCCACCTTCGATCCACAACCGGCCGGATGGAAGTAAAGAAGTATAAGTTCGGGCGAAACCGAACTTTATGTACCCGATCCATTTGCATGATGAGGAAGAGTATTTTTTACAATGTCAAACAACGATATGTTGAAATAATTGGACCAAGTTTGGTGGAAATCGATAAGGAGGTTAGCGATAACTTATTTATGTAGTCATAAGTGGGTGGTGTCACGCCCATTTTACAAAAATCAATAATCTTACGTCTTGTTAAGAGATTGTTGTAAGTTAGTTATTGAAATATCGGGGTTTGCGTATTTCTGAAATTTACTGTTATGTGGTAAGTGACGGTAATTTTAGTCCGATTTAGAAATTGATAAACCGAGTACCAAGATTCACATATGTAGGCGTAAGTGGGCGATACCACGCCATTTTCCAAAAATTTCCCTAGATATCATTTACCGCTAAGGGGTTGTTGCATACATATATCGATTTTGAGTAAATCAGTTTAAATAGTTACTAATTTATCACAGTTTTCGATATTCTGTAAATTTCCGTTATATGGGAGGTAGACATGGTTCTTGTCTGATTTCAAAAATTTTCAGCGGGTTCCTTAGTGAGGCTCTAAGCAATATTCGCACTGAGTTTGGTGGGGATTGGTGAAGGAAATACAGAGATATAGCACTTCTTCATAAGTGGGCGGTACCACGCCCATTTTCCAAAAATTGCATAACTTTGTTATTTTATGCCGAAATTATACTTCGAAAACCAACTTTCAAGAATTTTAATCCAGTATTTTTGGAAATATCGTAGTTACTTCTTTATTTGTTTCTTTATAACAATGAATTTCTTAAGGAATAAAATGCGCAAGACCGTTCTAAAAAAATCCAAATCAACGCCAGTTTTTATAAATTGCACTTGTTATTAATAAAAATCGCAAAAGCACCAGCAAAAAAAAATATATATCCAAAATCAACGCGAGTTTTGCGACTGGAACCATGCACTTTATCATACTAAAAATCTATGGGCTATAAAACTGCATACCCAAAAATTTTCTAAAGATTCTAAGAGACCGTTGAGTTAAATTACGACTTTTTGCGGGTTATAGATTGAAAACAAGGGTGGCCTCCTATTTTCGAACAGTTTATCCCATCAACTGCCACCAGAACGGGCCTTTTTGACCCACTGTTTGAAAACTGGCTTATATAGATGGTGAGAATTTCCACTAAAATATTAAGCGCCAAATTTTTTTTTAAGTATAGCCAAATGTAAAAAACATTGCGATGCGATGGAGCAAAACCTTCCTGGGGTTTGACCACCACTTAAGAATGCTAACGTAATTTGCACACAGCCACCTAGTATTTGTATACGTCTGTGGGACCCCAGTATAAAATAACTTACGAATGTAAACACTAGCAAAAAAAAAAGTCTATTGAAACAAATTTACAACTGCGGAAAAAAATCGTCAGATTACCAGTGTGACCCTAATTTAACATGTAATAAACGCTTTCGATCGAAAAACGTGTTTACTATGTTTTTTCTAAGTTACGTTTTTTTTTTTGGAAAAATTAAGGAGATCATATTGTTATTCAAAGGCCCAAATTAGGTAAAAAACTGCTATAAAAATGTAGTTTTCATTTCGTAAAATAGCGTTATTTATACCGATTATGGGTTGCAACGTAACCTGAGTTGTGTTACCGATATGCAACGGCCCTGAAATGAAAATGTATATACATATATTATGAATCGCGACTATAAGAATTTTGAACCAAGGCTTGAGTGTAAATAAGCTATTTAAAAAAATAAATCTCAATTAAAATTTCCATTCCATTTCAGCAGCCACTGGTAACCCAACTGAAGTTCGGTTGTCATCTGTAATCGAGCCATAGGTATGTACATATGGTCCAAATTTTGGGAACGTGGAACGGGTGAAAAAAAAATATTTCTTTGACTCACCCGTCAACTCTTGCTATATTTTTTTTGATATACATTTTAAGGCATCTAGAAAAAAGTGCCGATTGACATCCAATGTATGCGGTCCGCGTTCATTTCTCTTGTCCATCGCATGCGATCAAAATGGATAATATATTGTAGAGTATGGGAAGTAACGTTAAAGACTGCATATTTCGGTTTATACATATAATATTTTTGTAGTTTCTTTGAACCTTGATCTTTATTAAAATGCTTTAATTTAATTTTTAACTTTACGGGATTCGCCAAGTTTTCCGTAAGTGGGACGTTATATCTAACTGACCTCCAAAAAATTTAACGTTAAAGACCACCTAAAACATTTATCTTTAAAACAACAAAAGGAAACAAGTGTCTATATATAAAATGTAGCTTTTGGAATTTATGAAAAACTTTCGGTTTTTACACAACGTTTCAGACATATATATACACTAAAATATAGGTGCGACTGTAACGTTAAAGAGAAAAATTTTGACCATATGTATGTACATATAGGAACATAGTGTTACAATTATGAAGCTGCTTTGATTGGAAACTCGTGATGCTGTAAATATACTTGTAAATATGGTCATTTACATATCTATCGCCTAAGTAAAGTAACTAAATAGAAACCAACAGCAACTTCTATCCTTAAACATCTCCAAATAACGAGTGAAATTATCGCAAATATGTATGTATGTTTGATCTAACTACAAATACCTACTTCCCCCCACTGCACTGCTACCACCACCACCACCGAATAAACAATTGAATACGACAACAACAACTTGACAATCCCGTCGCCACCACCAATGTCAAAATATCAATGCAACTGCTACCACAACAACAACTGCCCCTGTGTGCGCCATCATTTCTGTGCTAATCTCGAAAAACAAAAAAAAAAATAGATGGAACCTAATCGTAGATCCGATGGCGAGCATGTAAGTGTTGTTATTGTTGTTAAACGTTCATATTGTTGCTTTTGCTGTTGTACAATTTTCTTTAGAGTTTTTTCGTAAAATGCATTGTTGGATTTTGTATGTTTTGTTTTTTTTTTTTGTGGCACTTCCTGATTTTCCACGTTTTCAATATGCCTTTTGTAGTACACAAACAAACATACAAATTTATTTTCTATTTTTGTCCCGACCTCAATACGAAAAGTGTCTGTGCTATACAAATTTGTTTGTTGTTTCTTTTTCTTTTGTTAAAAAAAAAACAATTTGAATCCTTGTTACGCCTTTGCTCTGCAATGTTTATTCTTTGTTTTCTTTTTTTGCTTTTCTTTTCTTCCTTTGCCATGTTTTTTTTTTCTTTTCGTCAAGTCATTTCCGCTTCCTTTGAAACTAGTCACTTCATTTGGGTTAACAGTTTCTTTAATTTTTTGTTTTGCTTTTGTTGTTGCCTTACTGTTTAAAGCCATAAAAGAATGCGATTTTCGTGACCTTTTCGTTTGGTCTCAACTAACTTTGTAAAGGAATTTCTGAGTTGAAATTAGTAAAAGTTGAAACCTACCGAGGACCAAAAATAACACGGTGCGGCTAAGTGGCCCAAGGTGCGCACCACCACTCCACAGGACCTGGGTTCGATTCTTCGGCCAAGCAACATCTAAATTGGAAGAAGCTTTTTTCTAACAGCGGCCGCCCCTCGGCAAACAATGACAATCCTCCGAGTGTATTTCTGCAAAATGCATTTGCCGTTTGGAGGCACTGTAAAACTGTAGGTCCCTTCATTTGTGTAGCAACCTGAAGACGTACACCACAAATTGAAGGAGAAGCTAGTTAAGACAAAAATATCCTGGCCAGAATTTTACCTGTTGGGACTTAAGAAGAAGTCATTGCAAAATTTTTTACTTAATTTTATTTTTAATCCTCAAAATTTTTTACTTAATTTTATTTTTAATCCTCAAAATTGTTTACTGCGCCAAACTACGATTATCCTTGAATAATAAATATTTTTGGTTTGAAGATTTTAATTTTTAACTCTTCCAGAAAAATGATTTGTAAAATAAGTGATGGAAGTATCATCTTTTCTAGCCGCTTCCCATGCAATGCATTAAATAAGTCCCGCATTTAAATTATTTCATTTCATCTCCTCAGCTACAACCCAACAGTGCTGCTGGGTCGGGTGCGCTCGAGCATGATGCCTGCTGCTTGTACCGTCCACCAATTAGTGGTTTGGTGGGCCCAGCCGCTATCGCCGCCGTCTCCAATACACCAGTCAACAAGGTCGATCAATGTCCGGGTCCACTGCCCTTGGGCGTTGCTGTCATCGACATGTCCGTCACGCTGTTTGGTCTAATCTTTCCGAAAGTGGCCAATAAACATCGCTTGCAAATGTTGGAACATTTCGCCGAATGTATACGACAAGCGAAGAGTAGCCGTCAAGAAGCCGTACAGATGAATATTTTCACTGCGTTGCTGAGCGGTTTGAAAGGACTCACCGACAGCAAGTGCGGCATTGGTCAGGAGGATGTAAAGAAGAGCGCTACAAATTTGGTCGTGGCAGCTTTGGTCAGCACCAATTCGACGCTGCGTTGCGCTGCCGGTGAAGCTATCGGTCGTATGGCGCAAGTGGTCGGCGATTCACGATTTACCGCTGAATTGGCGCAGAATTCATTTGACAAATTGAAGTCCGCACGTGATGTAGTCACGCGCACTGGCCATTCGCTAGCATTGGGTTGCTTGCATCGTTACGTCGGTGGCATGGGGTCATCACATCATTTGAACACAAGCGTTTCAATTCTGCTGGCATTAGCACAGGACACCTCGTCGCCGGTGGTGCAAGTTTGGTCACTGTATGCGTTGGCGCTCATTGCCGACTCTGGCGGACCAATGTTCCGTGGTTATGTTGAGGCAACTTTATCCTTGTGCTTGAAGTTATTGCTTTCTGTGCCACAGACCAATGTGGACGTTCACCAGTGCGTTGGGCGTGTATTGAATGCACTCATAACAACTGTTGGACCGGAGCTGCAGGTACTTGCGTGTAATAAATATTTTCATGGTGTGTAGCTATTAATTTTGTCTGTTCAAATCGTCTTTGACAGAGCAACAACGGCGCTGTGGGCGCGATGCGTTCATCTTTCCTTTGCGCGTCGGCCATAATGCAAGCGCACACCGATCCGCTGGTGCAGGCCGAGGCTACCGGCTGCCTGCAACAGTTGCATCTCTTCGGACCGAAATATGTTAATTTGAGTTCGTTGGTGCCCACATTGGTGAAGACGCTCTCAAGCAACTATTTAATGCTGCGTAAAGCTGCTGTTTCTTGTTTGCGTCAGCTCTCCCAGCGTGAGGCCAAAGAAGTGTGCGAACTAGCGCTTACCATGACGCCTGAGCAATGTCCGGATATCACGATAACCGAATATGGGCTTCCGGGTGTACTTTTTGCCATGCTGGACACCGAAACCGATGCAGAAATGTTGAAAAATATCCACGATACACTAACGTCCATGCTACAAATGTTAGCTTCCGATAATCTAAGCTCATGGCTGAGTTTGTGTAAAAATGTACTAACCGTTGCTGTTGAGGGAATCTCGCTTCAAGACGAGGCGGGCGGTTTGAAGAATGAGGCCATAAATAGCAAGTCTAACAGCGGCAGTAATGATAGTGCAAACAAAGGTGAGGGCGATGATGATGACGAAGAAGAAGATTATGATGATGTAACTGAGTATCACGCTGAGGAGAATACTTCCACGCATCCGGCCGTACAGCCGCGTTGGCCGACACGCGTTTTTGCAGCGCAGTGTGTACGTAAAATCATAGCCACTTGTGAGGCAGCCAATCCTATACATCTGGACCTGATACAGGCTAAAGAAATGCAAATGATAAAATCACGTGGCGACTATCTGATACTACATCTGTCCGAGTTAATACGTATGTCATTCATGGCAGCCACTTCGGACTCTGATCAACTACGATTAGAGGGTCTACGCACGTTACAGGAAATAATCGATCGATTTGCAAATGTGCCAGAGCCAGAGTTTCCAGGCCATTTGTTGCTGGAACAATTTCAAGCGCAGGTAAGCCCACTTTCAATGCTCAATCTATTTCAGTTTTCAAGTGCAAATTCTTTAGTAACGATAGTGAATTAAAAAATTGTTGCGAAAAATTTGGCATTTGGGATCCAACGGAAGTACACCATTTTTTTCTCTCTTGTAACCCATATTAATATTGAGAGTGTATAATCGAATTATGATGCATGATGTGGTTTAAGGCTAAAATTGAGATTGAAACTTACCGAGATGTTTCAATTCCGCAGTGTGACCCAGGTGCACTATTTTTATTTTTTTATTTTAATGGGTATTTTCGTTTTTCCCCAGGTTGGTGCAGCTCTACGTCCAGCTTTCTCACCAGACACTCCATCGCATGTCACAGCGGCCGCGTGTGAAGTTTGTTCTGCTTGGATTGGCTCAGGTGTCGCCCGAGACCTGAACGATCTGCGTCGCGTACACCATTTACTGGTATCTTCCCTCGACAAATTGCATACCAAAACCAACAGTACCCAACTATACAATGAATCTATGGCAACATTGGAAAAGTTGAGCATTTTAAAAGCCTGGGCGGAGGTGTACATTGTCGCTATGATCGGCAATGGTTCGGCCCCGGCCTCCTTGCTGCAAAAGAAACTCACTTCTTCGAATATAATAACACCCCTTACTAGTGGTCTAGATTTGGAAGGATCCGAGGCGGCTGGCGGAGATTTTGGTGATTTCGAAAGCCGCGGCGAAAGTTTGCTCAGTCTGGTTAAACCAGAGCTAAAAAATCTGTCCACACACTGGCTAGCTGCAATGAAAGATCACGCGCTTTTGCTGCTTCCCGTAGAGTTCCAAAGTCAATTGCCGCACGATGGTGGCGCTTTCTACACTACAGATACGATTAACTCGTCTAAGCCGCACTATTTGTCCTCGTGGCCGCCCATCCTGTATGCAGCTTCGTTGTGGCTGAAGGACGAAGGTTTTGCCGAATATGCAAATACAAGCGCAACAGGTGCCGATGGCGCCGCATACGAATCCAACAACAATATTTCTCATGGCTCACTCTCAGCCGATCGCTTCCATATGATTTTCGGTATTTGCATGGAGGCTTTGTGCAGCACGCGTACATCTGAGAAGCCGAAAAATGTCATCAGTTGTTTGCAATCACTTTTCACGATTTTCGATTCGGATTGGGCGCGTAAACAATTGATTAAGAACAAAACATTGACCATTGAACTGTGCAACGTTTTGCATCGACAGATTTTGACTCGAGATGAGCTGCTGGTGCAATTGCTCTGCATGGAGATACTAAAACAGTCGATACACGCGGCCAAGGAGGATCTACAATTGAAACGTGACCAGCACCTTGCTCAAAACAATAAAAATAATGACAACACCGATAATGCGCACCTACAGACAGAAATCGAGAATTTAGGTGAAGGCGGTGAAGGTGGCGAAATTGTTCCCGGCAATTCGCACGTCTATGCCGTGCTGGAGGTGTGTCTTTGTGTATTCGTTCGACAAATACCCTCAATGAATCCGAGCGTCGCCAGCAAGCTGAGCACAATTCAATTTAAGCAGGAATTAGCCGCCAAAAGCAGCACATCACAATCTTTCTTCTCGGTGTTAGCTGAAGATAACGGCATGCTTGTTGCCAGCGGCTTACAATGTGTTGAGGATCTCACAACGCTGTGCTCACCGAAAGGCGCGCTAACAATTTTGCCTACCATCGCCTTCATGACCACATCGATAATGCGCGAAATCGCCAACAAATCGTCCATTGACACTACAATACTCGCAAACACGGGCGCAGTTCAGGCGTCGCTCCATACGCTCAAATCCGTATGCACTAACCGTTGGGCAAAGCACGAATTAGTCTCCGCCGAATGGATGGCAATATTGCAAAGCGCACTGGCCACCATTATTGACATGACTAAAACTGCGGGTGACGAAGAAGAGCGAAAGGTGGATGAAGTAACCATGTTATTGGCCATAGCCGTCTTTATACTACACACACCCGCCTCGGTGGTGTCCACACCGTCGCTGCAATATCCATGTATAAATCACTTCCGACAGTGTATGCAGTCGGAGCATTTGTCAGTGAAGTTGAAATGCATACAAACTACGCGTTCGATTTTCGCCAAAGCCGATCTTAAGATATCCACGCCGTACATCCATGCACTGGCGCCACGCATCATCGAGGGCTTATATGCAGAAACGGCGAAGACTCCACGCACCGATATGGAGCTGCAGATAACACTGGAGAGTATATTGACCGTAGAGACGTTGATCGAATTGGCGGAGCCACAGAATCGTAAGTGAATTGGCATGCATTTTATAAATTTGGAAAATTGGATTTGATTGATTACTGTGTTTAGTTTGCGTCCATTAGCGAACATTCTTAAGATGTTTGTGTATTTATTCCGAGCCATGACTAAACGGAATAGTTTTGTTCTTTTTTTGTAATTTCATTTTTGTCTTTTAACTATACCAAGTTTTTCTGTTAACTTTAACCCATCCACTTTTTACAATTTTCATGTTGAATCCTTATCCCGAAACGTCCATCATTAACTAACCACAACCCCACCCTAGCGATATAGTGTCTACATAATTAATGCGTTTGCTTTATATTAAAAAGTTCTTATTTTCTATTTATCTCTTTGTTTTTCTCTCTTTAAACGCGTTCCAAAATTACACAACCATATCCCATTGAAACTGAAAAAAAAAAAACAAATAAAAAAAAATCCCGTTATCACGTTGTAACCTTTGTTTAAAAATCTATAGGAAACTTGATGCAAGGTAATTACCATAACTCAAAAGCTCAATAAAACAATACACCCACAGCTAAAATTGTTTTGTATGTTTATTCGTATGACTTAAAGTCCACATACAAATACAATGAAAACACACAACTACATATCGCCACACTGTCGCCTTGTAGAAATCGCACCATCAGAAACTAATTGGCTACCCGCTTAGAACATCTCTCTCTCTATATCTATCTCGCCATCCTTAAGCACTTCCATGCTGTATAGAGTTTCCTTAATGTGTACTTTATTATTTAATTTAATTTTTTTTTTTAGTTATGAACTTCTAGTGAAGATCTGTAGTTAGTGTTTAATATCTATGTTCTATGTACATAACTACACTTTTAACCCGGTAACAATTCTGAATATACACTTAGATAAAAAAGTACATAGTCCAACCAATCGATAATTCAATTACACATGTTTCTCACGTTCAAAAACGAAACAGTAGGGCAATTCATGGAAACGCGTAAATGCCTAGTAACCATGTAAACCTCGTAAA
>NW_023459147.1:69332-73193 GCF_013731165.1 Rhagoletis pomonella | reverse complement strand
GTAGTTTGTCAAGTAATATGAGATGCATATACATTTATACACAATAGCTTGTCATATAGTGAAAATGCATATACAGGGTCATTCATCATTTCAAAATGAGATTAAAATTAACAAAATTATTGGTTTACATCGACACGGCCTTCCTGACTATCACACGTCCTCGGGTGTAATACTACAACAACAAAACAATATTTTACATATGTAAATGAAAAAGTTTATAAAACAAAACTTAAAAATAATAATTTCATATGGTAGCTTTCAGTGACAGAGCGTTATTATTAGGAGTAAACTTTCTGAAATCAGGTCTTAATGAAATAGCTCACATAACACGTTTTATTTATTTATTTATTTTATTATGTTTTTTTTTTTTTTTACGTCTTTTTTTTTCAACGTCTTTATCGTCAATAACGCCTCTTTCAACGTTTTCATCACCAATAACGTCTCTTTCAACGTTTTCATCACCAGTAACGTCTCTTTCAACGTCTTCATCTCTAACAGGCTCAATTGAACTTTCAACATCGCTCATGTTTAGGTCATTAGCAATTTCTTCCTCCGGAAGCTTACGCAAGTGTTCATGTGAGTATTTGTATGTCCTTTTGCTACTCAAAGATTTCAATATGTATCTGTCTCCATCCAAAACCTCTGTCACCAAAAACGGACCACGGAACTTAGGATCTAATTTTGTCTGATGTCGCTCTTCATTTTTAAGTAGTACATAATCGCCAACTTTATGTCTAACAATTTTCGCTTTACCTTTATCAAATCTTTTCTTGTCATAACAAGCATTTTCCTGTATATTTTTAGTTGCTTGAGTTCTTAATAAATCAACATCGACTCTTCTAAATTAATTGGAATTAAACCGAACGGCCGTGCCTCTTTACCTATTAGTAACTCTAATGGACTAGCCTTTGTAACCCGATTGACCGTGGAATTGAGTGCCAGTTGAATTTCGCCCAGTGCATCTTGCCAAGAGCGTTGGCTTGTTTCAACTGCTGTTAACAGATTTTTCAACGTACTCATTACTCTCCCTACCTGTCCATTAGCACGACTAGCACCTGTAGCAATCAGACGTAAATTAATATTTTGTGAAGAACAAAAATCTCGGAACCCTTTGCTAGCGAAACACCTACCCTGGTCAGCAATTACACGAGTAGGCACACCAAATAGTGAAATTGATGACTTGAGGAACCTAATACAGTTTTCTGTGTCAATATTTATAGTATGATATAAATAAACAAATTTAGTAAATGCATCAATTTGCACGATAATATATTCCTTAAGGTCATTCTTACCGCTCAATTTGCCAGTAATATCGATGTGGACGGTATGCCATGGAATGCTAGCTTTAGGAATTGGGTGCAGTTCTGCTTGTATTTTGCCTGTATGTGATTTAGATAGCTTGCAGGTTATACAATTTTCAACAAATTTTCTAACGTACTTAGACATATTATCGAACCAGTAATATTCATAAACCTTGTCAAGTGTCTTCTCTGAACCCAAATGCATAATTGACTCATGCACATGATTAATTACGGACCACCTGAAAAGTCAAGGAACAACTGGTAAACATTTCGTTTTGCCATTTCTTTGTATTTTCCTATACAATGTGCCCGCACGCAGTTCATATGTATTCGCCACATCTCTGTTAAGTTCTTTATTTCTTAACTTGCAAACAATAGAAGCTACTTCTGGATCCCGTTGTTGCTCTGCAAGGAGCCAATCTTCTGAAATTTCTGCAAGATTGACATGCTTCTCTGGAATTCTCGTAACTGGCGGATTATCAGAGGGCAATGGATTACGAGAAAAGAAGTCTGCGTGAGCCATCCGTTTACCTTCTGCATACTCAACTACAAAATCAAAGGATTGCAGATAGGCCCACCAACGATGGACCCTCGGTGTTAAATCGTTTTTAGTACGCGATGCTTTGATGGAATTACAATCCGTGACTACAACAAATTGGTGCCCTTGCAGATAGTGTCGAAAATGTTTAATCGAGTTAACGACGGCCAAAGTCTCTAGCTCATATGAATGATATCTAGATTCCGCAGGAGAAGTTCTTTTACTATAATATTCGATAACATGTGGCTTATTGTTAATTTTATGTAACAGAATAGCACCATAGCCATCGGCACTAGCGTCTGTATGCAATTCGATTGGATATTGCGGATCAAAAATGGTTAAAACTGGCTTATTTGTCAATATAGAAATTATCTGCTGTCGTATCTGTTCATGCTCTGACTTCCAAATAAAATTGTTTTTATTAGAGACAAGAAAGTACAGTGGTTTCATTATTTGTGAAAATTTTGCTACAAATTGGCGGAAATACGAAGCCAACCCTATAAATTGTCTTAACTGGTGAACAGATTGAGGTGGTGGTAGAGCTGTTAATGCTTGAATTTTACGTGGGTTGGGTCGAATTACTCCGGCTTTAATTTCATATCCTAGATATTCAGCACTCGATTTTGGAAAAGAACATTTAGTAATATTAAACGAAAACCCAGCCTTTGTCAAAACATTCAACACCACCTCTAATCTTTCAAACGCTTCCTCTTTTGTTGAGGAAATAATCATAATGTCATCCATATACACTATGACATACGAGTATGCAAGGTCCCCTAATGCTTTCATCACAGCTCGTTGGAAAACCGATGGAGCATTCTTGAGTCCAAAGGGCATAGTTAAAAATTCATACTGCCCCTCTGGCGTGACAAAAGCAGTGAGTTCAATTGATTTTGGGTGAACAGGGATTTGATGAAATCCGCTCGCCATATCCAAACAAGAAAAATAATTTGCTCCCCGCAACCTGGCAATTTGGTCAGATATAAGTGGTAATGGATACTTATCGGAAATTGTGTTCGAATTCAAATCGCGGTAGTCAACACAAAGGCGATCAGCCCCGTTTTTCTTCTTTACGAGTAGCATAGGACTAGCAAACGGAGAACAACTAGGGCGAATTATATTGTATTTTATCAACTCCGCTATTTTATTTCTAACAATCTCTTTTTCTTCCGAACTAAGCCTATAGGGACGCCTTTGCACAGTTTTACTTTGATCAATTAACCGTATCTCTAATTGACCAGTGGTGACACGAGTTTGCGGAATACCTTCTATGAAGAATTGGGAATACTCACTCATCAATGACATTAACTGAGATTTATCATTTTCTGATAGGTCGGTATCAAGAGTAAATGAGCTGTTAGTACATGTATTTACTATCTTTTCTTTAAAAATTTGAAATTTATTAGCGGTAATAATAATACTGAAGTTCTGGTTCAGAATTTCACGGCCAATCATAACATCGTGCTTTAAATATTTATCTAGTACTACATGGAATAAAACTTTGAGGGAATAATCACCGATTTTAACATTCGATAGGATTTGAAAATTACTACATATAGATGTATTTCCGATACCTTTTAAAAATACAGTATTATTTATACGTTTTCCCGAAAATTTCTCCGACACCGTTTCCTTAAGAAGCGAACATTCAGCCCCGGATTCAAAACAGAATTGCTATGACTCACCAGATTGACTCAGTACTCCCTTAGGTTCGATTACTTCGCATGCGTCCACTCTCTTTTCCAAACCGGATTTATTGTTGCTTGAATACTGATTGCTGCTTTTGTTACACTTTGATGCAATATGTCCAGCTTCTCCACACTTGAAGCAAATAAGTGATGATCGACCTTTTTCTGCTGTCAAGCTGCCCGAAAATTGACCTGATTTCATTGACGATTTGCCTTTATCTTTTTTCAACCGGCAATCGGCGATTTTATGGCCCACTTTTCCGCAGAAATGGCATTTTAGGTAAGGTGATGGTTTATGTTTCTTTGACTCTGGCTGATTTTCAAAAGCAAACTT
>NW_023459147.1:66921-69232 GCF_013731165.1 Rhagoletis pomonella | reverse complement strand
ACGTTTCGAGCATTTCTAAAATTTACCGTTATATGATAAGTGGTCGTCATTTTAATCTGATTCCAATAATTTTCAGCGGTTTGCTTCTATGTGGCAAGCACAATAATCATACCGAGTTTGGTACCAATTGGTAGAACGGTTACCGAGATACATATATGTGATCATAAGTGGGCGGTGCCACGCCCATTTTCCAAAATTTTGTGATAAGCGTTTTTCCTGATAAAGAATTGTTGCAAGCATCAATTTTGAATAAATTAGCTTCAATATTTACGGATTTATCGAAGATTTCGTATTTCTCCAAATTACCGTTATATGGGATGTGGGCGTGGTTAATGTCCGATTTTTAAAATTTTCGGCCATTTGGTATCCTGTACCAAGGCCAATAACTGTGCCAAGTTTGGAAGAAATCGGTGCAGCGGTTGCCAAGATATACACATGTAACACTAAGTGGGCGTGGCTACGCCCATTTTTAAAAAATTTATAATATTCTTATTTTTTGTCTAAAAGTTATTGCATATATCAATTTTGAGTGAATAATCTTCAGTAGTTACTAAAATATCGCAGTTTTAGTATTTCTGAAAATTACCGTTATATGGGAGGTAGGCGTGGTTATTGTCCGATTTTGCCCATTTTCAATACCATCCGTCCTACGCCCGAAAGAAGTACACGTACCAAGATTCGTTAAGATATCTTAATTTTTACTCGAGTTATCGTGTGCACAGACGGACGGACAGACGGACGGACGGACGGACGGACAGACAGTCACCGCTTAATCGATTTCTCATTTCATCCTGATCATTTATGTATACATTTGTCTATATCTATCTCGATTCGTTTTGCCTGTTACAAACAACCGTTATGTGAACAAAGTTATAACACCCTTGTGCACAAGTGCGCTCGGGTATAAATATATAGACTTTAATTATAAACTATTGAGAATATAGTGGGGCGTATTCGTAGTCAAAATGAAGTCGAACTGAAGGTAGTTTTAGCTTTTTGACATAATTTACAACGAGTTTAACGTGGAGTGTATCACATAATTTGATAATTACCGTAAATGTTCGACAGCTAATAGTTTTAACTACATATCGTCGGTGATACTGAAAAACGTTCTATTTCACCTATTACCTCTGGTGTTATCTGTATCTGATCGCTTCTGGCAATCGTTCATCTTCATCAGGCAAGGGTAGATAGTTTTGTCATTCGTTTATTAGAGTGTAACGATTTGCAGATGCATTTCGGTGCAAGTAAGAGACCATCTAAGTGTCAAATGTACTAACAGGCATAGACCGTTTTGCAGTATCACCGACGATATAAGTACATATTTGTATTCAAGTTTCTGTGAAATTTATACATAATATTTTTTATAATATTTATTACTAGCAATTACCCGGCGTGCTTCGCTGCGCCTTAAATGTATTTTTTGTGTTGTAACTCTCCCCCTAAGCTCTTATGGCCTCATTTACAAAATATTTTTAAAGAACTTTATGAAGTTAGATTTAAAAAAATCGATCTATGAAGCATTGTTTATTTTTTTTTTTGAGTTAATATATTTTCGAAGGTAATTAGAAAATATGTAAAGAACCGACTTTCTCTTGGAAATTTAATTTATAATCTTATAACTGGAGTCTACTATCGCACCCTTTCCTCAAACGTGTATTGATTCAATATTCAAATAACGTATATTTATATAATTTGAAAAAATCTCCCTACTATACAAATATGTACAGCAATATTAAATAATATTTTCAAATGTTGTGAGAGGGAGTAACAAAACAAAATTACTTTTAAGGCGCAGCGAAGCACGCCGGGTATTCGCTAGTGTCACATGAAATTAACTGAGCAAAGTACAATGAATAGCTGTTAAACAATGGCACCATCTACTTTAAATGAAACATACTTATTTTCGTGGGGGATACTCACACACCATATACTTTTCTATTGAAATTTTTCCTGAATTTTCCTAGCTATAAACCTCCAACGAATGCAAAACCGTGAAAATCGGTTCGTGCGTTCTGGAGTTATAGCGTCAGGAAGGAAAACCCTACTTATTTTTATATTAATTTTTATATTAAAGAAGATTAAAGAACTGTCCGCATTACTCAATTTTATTTTTCACTAAAACGGTATTCATGAATTTTTTAATTTTTTTTTTATTTGCTTCCGCATACTTTTGACATAACAGCTTTCATTTTATGCCGATATTAAACAAATACAGCCTAAGTTTACCCGGGTCCACGTTTTGGTCTGTATCTCGTGACCCAAGTCACCCAGCTATATGAAAAGTGCTCAATCTTAAAGCATTCATGAA